>NC_140191.1:8671713-8806713 GCF_965226575.1 Pagrus pagrus
GGATAGTTTTAGGAATCCATCATCCTTCATGTATCATGTATTCGTAAAATGAATCAAGCCTGTGTCAGACGGTAAAAAACTGGGATAGCGCCGCGCATTGATGACGCAGAAATGGCCGAGCAATATAACATTTAATGAAACTGAATGATTTATGTTGTCATGTCTCATAATCGTCTTTGATCTGCCTCACGGTTATTTGTTTAGTCATCTTGAATATCACTTTGTGCTTTCAGACAAATGAAAATATGCGTTTTACCATAAATATTCAGGAACTTCATTAATCACTGAAACTTAATAATGCACTTTAGTTTGTTCAGCTTTATTAGAAAAATGACAAGAGTGTTATGATATTTAATTTACCCGCATGTGTCTGATGTGTTTCTTTAACTTAATAAAAAGCTTTGAAATGTGGGTTGAAACGTTGGTGAAAAGCTGCTAAGATGTATCAGTTCTTCACGAGCCTTTTTCAGTCAGATCTAATCTATTGTGCAGTTATTCCACTTCACCTTCTGCGGAGTTAAAATGAACGCAGGATTTTTATATATTCATATGAAAACAGCCTCTCGGAGGACTTTGACATAGTTTTTAATCTTCTGTCTTGATATCGTGCTTATGATGTGATGATTGAATCGATTTATGTCAGCGTCAGTTTGAGTTGGATTGTTTTGTGGGTGTTGTCAGAGCCCCGGGGCTCGCGCTTTCAGTTGATTTAATGGAGATGCAAATCTGAACCCTTGCCCCATTTGCACTGAAGTTATGTGTTAGTTGTTCCTGAAAAATACATCAGATTAAGATACAAAAAATCAACAACACCCTTTTTATTATAAATTCTGCCTGCGGGCTTGTGTTATATCCAAATGCACTTGGTTGCAACTTGAAATGCTGCATTTTTATGAGCTGAAGTTTTATGTACAGCTTGCTGAGTGATGTATTGGGCCTGTATCGGGAAGTAAAAGTCTGATTGGCAAAACCTGTGTCAGCATCACTTGTCCTCCCTCACTGAACCTCCTACCTGTCTTGCTGAGTGCGACTATCACAGGTGATAAATAGACGGTCCGTTCCTAATCACTGCCATCGCAGTGCCATTACTGAATGGGCCGCTCATTTCAGGCTTGGCAAGACAGCTCAGCTCGGCCGCCCTGCCAGAGGCATCGGTGCTTTGTCTCAAGAAATGTCACCCACCCAGGGATGAAGCCAGCACCTTGGCTGTACTACAGCCCGGCTGTTATTACCTCCTGTATAGAGTTACATAACAGATGACAATGCATGTTAAAGGAATAGTTCAACATTTTAGGAAACATGCTCATTTGCTTTCTTGCCAAGAGTTACAAAAGAAGACGTCTGTATGCTAATACTGAAACCAGCAGCTGGGTAGCTTAGCTTTGCTTAGCATAAAGAGGGTGAAGCAGCTAGCCAAAGATGACAGATCAACCAGCATCTTTAAAAACTCACTAATTAACACATTATATGTTGTTTGTCTAACCAAAAAAAGCGACAGTCTCTCTGCGGCCGCTCGCTACAGCTTCATATTTACTGAACAAACACAAGAAAGGTATTGATCTCCTCATCTAACCTGTAGCAAGATAATGAATAAGTGAATATAATTAATTCGTGCCAAGTTGGCGACATATGGAAAAATCTTCACAGAAATATTTAGCTGACACCATCTTATATGTTGATTGAAACAAATTTGTTGTTATTGATGCCAAGTATTGATTTAGGTTAAGTATAATAATGCAAAATGGGATTAAGTGTATAAAAGAGAGGATATATATGAGGAGATAAATGATACCACTGAGCAGATGCCAGTGACTCCTCATTTCTATGCTTTTCCGCAGAGTGGAGCTAATTGCCCTCTCTGGCACCCAATTACAGTTTCCTTATCATCCACACTTGAGATAGCAATTTCCTTCTCAATGGGTCTCCAAGTCAATGAGCTGCAGTCTGCTTCAACCTTCAGCTCGCGTAAGTCCGTAATTATGGTGACATATTGAGACATGCGGTTTTACCTCTTACTTCATATTTCTTTTAGGGTAGAAGTGGACTAAATACATTTAATGTTGGCAAACAGAGACACCTCTCCTCAGAAGGTTTCATAGTTGCAGCATCAAAATATTAGATATTTCTGCAAGAAATACAAAAGTTGGGCCTGCAATAACAAAAGAGATTTATGTCTGAATTGAGTGAAGGGCTCTCAGTAAATACAGCTTGAAATTACCTGTACTCTAGTACCGCACTTGATAAATTCAGTATAGTCTCCACAGCACTAATGCTAGCAGTGCAGCACCAGAGTCATGTCATTGGTCAAGTTTCCATCGTGATGTAGCACATCGTTAACCGACTTTCCAACAAGTCGAGAAAAACCTTCAATCCACTACAGCGAAAAATTGGGAGATAAGCAGCCGGTAGTGGTAATTCTCCAGTCAGGTGCCATCAGAGCATTGCAGAGGAAGAGGGTACAATGAGATGACATAATTTAAAGAGCAAATGGGCAGACAGATTGTAAAACATGACAGAATTACATGGAAAACATTTATGTTTGTTTCACATATTAATTCAAGAAAGGTCACAGTATCCTCACTGCTCCACACACAATCTGTCTTCTCTCCAGTGGACTAAAAGTTTGTTTCCGTCGGTGAAACTTCACACTTGTCTGCCCAGATTCTCTTTGACAGTTCAGGTCAATACAGGTTTAGCCTCTATCAGAGAGAATTTCAGATAGCCTTCAAGATATCTATCTAATTATTCTGTGTTAATGTAATCAGTCAACAAACAATCTTGGGGAAGCCCTGGTATAACACCTGGTTTAGCATGTACTCCATATACTAAGCGTCCTGCAGGTCATGCCCTCTCTCTCTTCCCACTTCCTGTCATTCTTCAGCTGTTCATATCAATAAAGACAAAAAAATCCCCCAAAATCTTGTGCTGATCTAATACAAGGGAGTACTCAATTGAGATTAAGTGACAAAAAGAGGTGCAAAAGATGACATTTTAAAGAAAAGTACAGCAAAGGGGTTTCAATAAATTCTTCTCGAGCCAGTAAACTCACTCTCCATTAATCAATATTGCCCTTTCGCTGTAAGACATAAAAGAGGAAACAAAACACTGGGGAACATGATTACATGGCTTTGACTTTCTGGCCTGACTTTTTTGGAGGCCAGCCCGGCTGGTTGATTTCTTTGGAGAGGGACTCTCCATTACAAGAGGACAGACAGCGGAAGGGCAGCATGAGAGACTGCCTCATAAACAGAAGTTCACCCGTCAACACGCGTCCATCAACAGCCAGAAAGACGTGAAGACGCTGAACTTAGAACAACACTGACTCATGAATACGCCACGATTTCCTAATGAGGAATAATAATAATCAATCAGCCAATCAGCAGAGGTTTTGTAGTTGTGTCACATAATCTCCTAGCAACTACATCAGCTGTTGTCATGGGGATTTAATGCAGACATACTCTTAAGTAAAAGTCTGATGAGGTTTGTTTCTTCCCAAATGTTGGTTGCTTTAAATAAGTGAAAAGTGAGATGAAGCTCAGTAAAGGTCCTTCATTGATGCTGTAAATACTCATTAGACCATTAAACATGCGCCCCCCCCCAAAAAGCACTTTATACTCCTGATTGTGTAATGTTTGCTGAACTCTACGTTGTCCCTCTGATCAAGGAAATAATCAAAAAATGTTTTAATATGATACCCTTTATGGACATCCGCCATAGGAACAAACTGAGAGTCAGAGACAGGCTTTGGAAGTCAGTAAGTACTGAGGGACAGAATAACGCATTGTTGGTTTAAGTCCTGCCATTAGATTGCCGACCTTGCTTTAAAAAATGATCCAAGCCTACAGTGTCAAGGACGGATATTTCATTACGCTGTCTGGGAGCACAATAAACAGAACAAATTCTCAAGAGTAGTTCCTGAAGGGGACACCAAAAGGTGCTGCCAAAAGCACTGTTGTATGACATGTATAGAGGAAATGCTTGTGATATTTGATACTGTGCTGCATTATTACCTCTTGCTAACACCAGTTTTAATCACACACGGTATGCTACAGTTGTACAAAAGCTTTGTTAAAAATGATCAGATGTGACTGGATTGTCTCCCAGTAGAAAAGCAACATAGTAGTTGCATTCAGACAAGATGGTCACATGTCCAGAAACACAAAGAGCGGCCCAAGGCCTGATTTAAAAGGTACAAGTCTGCTGTTGCTCTTTATGTGGCCCTTTTCCAATCAGCACCTTTGTACAGTAGGTGAAACTAAGGTTAGTTTTTCTTTTCCAGAGAGGCTACCGAGCTTCCACTGACTGAACTATAACTGCTCTTTAATCACACACAGTGCAAAGATGTTTCTTTTCTGTTCTCTCCACAGGTGAAATCAGAGGTGTGAGGTTTTAATTGACACGTGTGTTCTTGTTGAAATAAGTCAGAAACATTTGATGCTCATTTTTACATCTCAGAACTGTTTGTGCACAAGTTTGTTTTGTCCGTCCGCCACGTTAAACAGAATCATTGTCTGTATAACCGTAAAGTTGCTCTGCTGTTGCCTTTGTTGTTTTTTTTTTTTTATATAAATCTTGAGGCAAGCTGCCCCTAGCCACCAATAACACTACTTCTGCATTGACTGTAAATCATGCTGAGTGAATAAACACATTAGTCGCAGTGACAGGTTAGGTCACAGCTAATAGAAAATGGCTAACAAAAAGCCAATGTCAGTGTACTCATGGCGTCTCAAATGTGTTAAATGTGTTTTATATACAGTATTTATGAACACGTCTGCTATCTCTAAGAGCAATTAGTCTACCGGCTATCACGCTTATGATTTACATTTGCACTGAGAAACCCGCAGCTGAAGTAATGACGACAGTTTATGATGACTTCAGCGTATTATTATTTGACATAGCACCACCGTGCTGCTTTAAGTCTGACTGAGGCCTCGGTTGAATATGACATTTGACAATTTGATCTCTCTCTCTTGGTTCAACAGAACGGCGAGGCATCACTCTTTGAGGTGAACATCCGTTACGTTGGCGGGTTGCTGTCGGCGTACTACCTGACAGGAGAGGAGGTAAGATTAATAGATGTCTGTTATCCCTCTACTCTAGTGAGATCTGCTGCTTCCTTTATCCCCAGCCTGCCCCGCAGTTTGAATGATGTACAAGCTGCCTAAGACTGTCGCTGCATTTGTGTATGTCAGCGTGTGTGTCTTAGTGTGGGTGTGTGTGTGTGTGTGTGTGTGTGTGTGTGTGTGTGTGTGTGTGTCAGTCACCATAGTTCCCGTTTCACATCACAGGTTTTCCAACCATAACAGTATTACTTGCTTACACAGTATACATGAGGCTCTTTGTTTTGGATTTAGATTACTTTCACTGGAATGAATAAGAGGCATTTTGGTATTACAATTTATGTTCTCACGTATCCAGAAGTTGTGTTTTAACATTAGCTACCTTTCACTGTTGAACCGATACTCACCCAGAACTTGGTCCTGGCAGTTCAGTGTACCTTTACCACTTGTAAAAATGCTAAGTCAAGACAGTGGAAAAAGTCCAATTAGCTCCAACAACAACTTCCTCAACTAGCTAATTAATTCCTCTAAGGTGTCAGTGAAGATGTTGATGCCTCGCCTCGTATGTTTGATCAGGTGTTCCTCAGGTTTGGTGTGTTGCCCGTGGTCATCTTTGTATTTTGCAATATATTACACATACCCATTTTTGACCAAAGCGAAGGTGCTGGCTCTGGGCTGGTGCTAGTGCTGGTTTGGAGTTGGTTCCACCTATAAAGTTTTTTGTTTGAACAGTTTCTCATCATCTAGTTTCCAGCTTCATTGATTTCCCCAGCTATAAATGCATAGACTAAAAAAATAAAACAATTGAATCAAGTAGCTCAACCTTACCAAGCTACATTCTGTCACATGCTCTGTTTAATGTTGAAAAACTAAAGTTAAAGTTTAAACAGTAGATAAAACAGAGAATACAGTCTGCTGCTAAAATCAATTCATTATTTGATTCTGGTTTTATTTAAGATGAACGACTATGGTGAGACTGCAGCAGCAAGTAGTGATTAAACGCTTCACCACTCTCTGACAGGCTTCTCTGCCACAGCACCAGCAGCAGTGGTTAATTTGTATTCTAGCATTTTAAGCCAAAACATGACTAGTAACTGAAATAAAGTTTAAATAATTCTGGCGGTCTACATGAAACGATAGTGTAGTTTAGTTATCTAGGAGAGTCCTGTGCTTCTGTGTTAGGTAACAGAGAGGATATTGTTTCGAGAAATATGCTACTACTGGCATCTAAAAAGGAGGAGGGAGGAGGGTAAAGTGTGGTTTTAATGACCTTAATCCATTAACAAGGCCGTTAGTGGACCGCACTTGTTTATGAATTTGGGCTTTTTCAGCCTTATTGCACATGTAATTTGCTCCATCTCATAAAAGTTGAAAAACTAAACAGAAAATAATGAGCTCTAAGTACACATTGGTTTAAATATGCCCTCATTGCATTATTGTTAAGCATTAAAGCGGCAATATTTAAAGGCTAGGGATGAATAATCAGAACTGAAAGGTCATTTGCTTGAATCGGGAAGTCAGAGTGAATGAGAATTGCTTTTCTCTGCTTGAAGAACCACCACAGTCGTTTCCTTGAGGAAGCTGTGGTTACAATGGACAGATACCAGGTGTGAAGCTGTGAAACTTTATGAGTGTGAAGCTCAGCCTTGCCAGAAACGAAGCACGAGTGGTCTGTAAACCTTGGCTGGATAAATAAAGGTTTAAAAAATTGTCTTTGACAACCACACAGCACAAATGGCCCAGTTCATTATCAGTGCATTGTGAAGTCACTGGAGGTCAGCGTGTCACCGTAATGAGCATCTGCCTGTAGCAGCCTCCTGGAGCGTACACTCAATATACACTGCAGTTTGTTCTCTCTCTATCCAAGAGGCTAAAATCTGTGCAGAAGCAGCATTAATGGAGAAAGGATCCGGTGACATATGAACACTCAGGTCTGTGTAATGGACATTGATTTGCAGGCCGAGCGAGTTGAGGGGAAAGCAGCATAAAATCATCCACCGCTGCTGGATGAGTGAAATATGAATACATTGGCGGAGCCGAATATATTGTTGAATCCATTATTCCACATTTGCGTGCCATTAATGCCAGGCAGAAAATGTTCTATTTTATTCACTGGTCCATGGACGTTACTATATATGGCATCCATAATGACATTTTCTAATGGCAGTGTGTGTGTGTGTGTGCTGTGAGTGTGCAAAGAAAGAGTGTATCATCCACGGTGTTTGCTCTTATCTCGCTGTGCTTTTCTTATCACGCTATAAAAAGAAACACCATACAGCAGCCACCTTTGAGCACCTGTATATGTTGTAGTGTGCAGAAATAATACTTATTTATACCGTTATATGACTTATTGAGGGGGGTAAACATGAAGTCATATGAAATGATAGGTGTCATCCTGCATCTTCAGGGACAGGGGAATAAAAATGCAGATTCTAACAATAAGTCAATAACATCGTTGTGAATGGAGCTGAACTTTATACATCATAAACAAGGACAAACAAGTATTAAGAAGATGAAGAACAGACTTTTGTACTGTAATAAATAGGATTGTGTTGGTTCCCAGTTTTGCCAGTCTGGTTCCGACTTGCTGTACAACATTAAGCTGGTTTGATTTTAAAAAACTCACGTTGGTTTTGATTGACAGCCGCTAACGCTTTGGTAACAGAGGGCTGACCACACAGCTAATTACAAGCTTCCAACGCTTAGGGAGATAAAGCCTCATCAATCACCAGCAACATTCAGTGTACAGACAATCTGCTCCCACAAATGGACTTTTCTGTCTCTGTTATGAGAGTTTCTGTGTGATAAAGCTCAGGACAGACAGGCACAGCCACAACAAGCTTCTCCTCGATTTTCTGGATTACCAGGGCGACAGGTGAAGAGTCCCAACCAATCTAATATATGATTAGTTGCCTGAAAAAGAGCAACGGCGACACCACCAGCGCCTTACTGAGAAGTTGCAAGATTTTCATTTCATTAGATTTCATTGCAAACAACTGAAAAAAAGTGCCGGCAGTCAGAAAAAAAGGTTATGTGGACGCAGGTCCTAAAGAAGAATGTAGCCTTGTTTTGATCCACTCTCTGTTGCCATTTTTAAGTTACTGCATTATGTTGTTAATACAAACTTAACACATCAGTTTCAATGAAAAGCCTTCTAGCGTTTCAGTGGAAAGCTATCCCGTCGCTTCCTATCAAGAAAACTCAAAGACTTGTGAGGTTCCCATAGACAGGTACTTGAAATGTAGCTGCTGCCATGGCTGAAGTGATTTTATTCATTCATTTGATGTTAAATTTTAGAAGAAGGAAAGTTAAGTTGAATGGTTGTTGTGAGAAATAAAAACACAGTTGTCCTGATGGATTGTGATGCTGATACACTCTCATTCATGGGCTATCATTATGTCCAAGTCATGAGCAGCTGAGTCACTGCCTGGTCCGATATTGGCTTTATATCATCCCAGTTTGAAAATGTTTACATCGCCTCAAATCCAGTAATAAATCCAGGGATAGTTGTGTTGTTGCTCCATTTTATTCACTTTTTTATGGAGGAACAACTAAAAAATGAGCTCCACACACCTCAGATGACATGCACGCATAGTTACAAAATGATCTTGCATAAATTTGGGCTATCATCACTCATTACAGATTGGGAGATAGCGTTGTTAGCAGTTCATTATTACAAATGGGATTTTTAGTAGTGTATCATTTGAATTTATGCCAGACTTTCACAGTTTTCACACCAGCCGAAATGAAACATGCAAATGCACCAGCTTCTTCTTTTGTTTGCCCTGATTTCTTCTTTCTCAGTGCATCATCAAGCTTACTCTTGCCATTCATCTCTATTGCTCATTAAGTTTTGTTCAGACGACTGCGGTTCTTTTTTCGGTTTGGACTTTCTTACCATGTATAGTACAGCACAATCTTTCTCATGAGATGGAGCACACCATCCCAGTTTCTCGACAGACGTATCAATACCCTTTACCCCGTCGCAGTTATCCATCACAAGGCTCAGTTGTGTGCTTTACGTGAAGGGTCCCTGAGAAGCGAGATTTATGGCTACCTGATCCCCCTCCCCTCGATCCCCCCCCATTAGGGTGTTTTCCTGGGAGTCTGCTGCTCCATCCGAATGATAAAACCGACAGATTGAAGGTCTGTCGCTGCTGCAGGGACTTAAATCAACCGCGATACAGTGTGGGAGACTATTACCAGATTGTGGATCCAGTTTGACCAGAGGACATTGGGCAGCTGGTGCCGCTGTAAATGATTGCTTGGGAGCGGGTGATGATAATGGCTCCTTGCGGGATGCAGTTTGCTGGTGAAGTGCTTGGAGCAGAACAGGAGCAACACCTGACCATTAATAACCTCCTGTTGTTTTGACCGTGTGTGTGTGAGTGTGTGCACTGTTTTTATGTGTGTTTTCTTGGACCCCCAGAAGGATCATGGTTATTCTTCATGGAAGCAGTCCCCCAGGTGAAATGTCTTGTTCAAACGGGTCCGGTCACTGTCACCCCGGCTCGTTGTGCCGGTGTTTCATCATTCACCGTCACACACTCCCGGTCGGGCCAAATGGCGCCAACAGAAGTGGCAATTACAGTGGAGCAGGTGTTAGGTGTGTGTGTCCGAATATGCCGACACTTCTTGTGTGGCCATTTGTCTAATCTTTTGGGCTGCATTACTATTTCTCTTTGGGGTTTTTTTGTTGTTTTTTGGATCGCAATATGACACCATTTATATAGAATTTTTACTAACTAGTATCATAAACGTTTCCATCAGATAATCAGACGCTGGAAGCCGATGCTGCTCCAATAATGTTTCTCTTCATTGGTCTGTCCGTTCTCTGCTGGTGAGGACGTGTGAAATCAGAAACAGTAAAATTACATCCTGTTTTGTCTCAATCACTGTAGTTTCTGTGGTTGCCATGGTCACACAGCAAGCCGTAGCTGTAAGTGCAAAGCCATCATAAACTCTGAAAGCAAATAGCGTTCACAAGGACGTCAGCCGCCCTCCTCTTCCTCACTGCTGCTGAGGCGGCAGCAACACACATCCACAATTGTGTCAGATCTTTCTGTCTTCTGAAATGCTTTTGTTGGAGCATCATTTTTACTTGGGCTGGTTTGTCATTGTTGATTTGTTAATTTAGTTTTACTGCAGTCAGTTAACTTCATTATGCTAGCTGTCAGAGGCTAATGTGTTGCTAATTCAAAGTAACTGGTAAATTAAAGGTGGGCAGACTGTTATGTTTTATGTTCTCTTTACTTTTACGCTCATGGACTATACTTCCTGTGGGGAAGTTTTTTTTCATTGATTATACTTTGTTTCTTGTTGACATGAGGGATAATGTGACTAACCTAACAGTCTAATCCAATTGTGAATGGTAAATCAATTTCCTTGTTACTCTACTAATTGTATTACTACTGTAGCTGCTGAGTTTACTCATACCTAAACATCTGAATAGATCCATTGCCAGTGACTCCCAAAGCAACATGAGCGTTACAGCGTAGCGTTACAAGCGACAGGTGGACCGGACCTTTGTCGTAGGCTCGCAGTTTGGTTACGTTTAAGCATGAAAACTACTACTGAAACTTAAGTACGTTAGCAAGTCAAAATTAGTCACCGTTCACTTTCTCCTCGATCAAAGTTCTGTGCTTGTTTGACCCGACCACTCATCCCCGTCCTCCTCCCTATACAGACTTGTCTCTCTTTATCTGCTTCACCTGACTTTCTCCTTTGCTGCTGTAATAATTACCACGACCACTAGAGGTCCCCGCCTAACAACAAATGTAAAGACGGGTCAATATAAGCTGCTCTCCCATCCATCTACTGTATATGGTGTAAGTTAGCACGCTCCTTAACTTTTAGTTAAAATGGTTTATTAAAAAGACATTTCAATATACTCGAGTCTCATAACTGAGACTGGAGTCTAAGTCTAACATATTCTACTGGAGACAGAATACATTGAATAAAACCACAACACATATTTGCTTTTCAGAGTCCACCAAATTTGAATTCATCCAACCCCCATTACTGTCCAATATTGTTTTCAAAGTTTTCAGTAAAAACTTCAACTATGGCCTTTATTGGAAATGTTTTGAGCTTGCAGCTGTGCATCAACATGCATACTAGTCAGGGCAAAGAGGTGGAGGAGGCCTCAAATTGCTTGTTTTCTCTGACGAACAGTCGAAATACTGAATGCAAATGATAGAAAACACGAAAAGAAACAGATACAAAACAGAGTGAGAAGCTGTTATTTGCTTCATAAATTACCTCAACTGTTAGTGGATGAGTAAAATAGTCGTCAAATACTCGTCACTGGGTACGATCTGGACTTGGTCCCCTGGCGCTGTACGCTGGCTGCCTCAAGGATGGGTTAAATGCAGAGAAATTTCACCACGTTGTACTGAGTATGATAACATGTGATATGCAATTTTCTCCTCTCTTCCCTTCTCAAATGTTCATTGACTTATTACAAGAAAGCATTTGTGCAGTTTTTCTTGAACATTTCCTCATCTTAATTTTATCATAGCAACATTGTTTTTTAAAATATTTGATGCAGTTTGTGCACAGTTCTGTGTCTTTGTCTACACACACTGCATACAGTATTTGCGCATTAGCATGTGTGTTTTTTCAGGTTCTTGTGCATATTCAACGTGCCCTTACCTTCACCTCTATATAAGAACATGCGTGTTTGTATGTCAGCTCGACCTCAATTTCTCCGTGGAGTGTTTCATTTGTCAGTGTCCATTTATATGCATATAAATGTGTGTGGTGGTGAGACCTTGTTGTCTTATCCCCTTCCCTTAGCAAGAACAGAGAATGGTGGAGGAAGAGGGGAGGAGGGGGGGAATTCAATCAGGCTTGTGTGAAAATTGCCCGCGGGCTGAGCTAAAGCAGCAGGGAGAGGGGGAGGCAGCAGCCGGCAGAGGAGAAGAAAGACGTGTGTTCATATGCTCATCAGCAAGAGGAAAGAGGAGATGAAGGGTGAGAGAGGGAGGGCATCGGGAGAGGTGAGGAAGTCGGATGAAGTGTGTTCACACGCAGATCGGCGAAGGTGAAACTTGAACTAAAAGTGTTCAAATAAACTCATTTATCCCCGGTAGTACTGTGATATTCACTCATACAATATAAAAAATACACTCTGATTAGTTTTTTAATATCAAAGTAAAAGAAAAAAAGTTCCATTATTGTTTTTGTCATGGTCCTTAGTTTCAGTTTTTTTCATTTCCTGTTTTATGATGAAAGCCTCTCCTTGTGTTTCACATTTCCTGTCTTTGTCTTTTTCCCACGTTCTGTGCTCACCTGTGTTTCATTTATTAACTGAATACTTAAGTCTGTGTTTTTTGCTTCACTCTGTTGGTTCATTGGTTTCCTGTGTCTCTGCACATGTCCTCTCTGTGTTCCTGCTCCTGTTCCCCATGGCTTTCTGGTTTGTTCTTAGTTTTTGTATTTGTCTGTAGCTCTGTCTTGGATTCTCTTCAGCCTGGGTTTGTTTCCTGCCTTTTTGTCGCCTGCATGTAGACTTTTTGGATTTTAGCTTTCCTTTTAGTTTAGTTTATTAGGATCCCCATTACCAACAGCTTTACTGCAGCATTTCTCCCTGTGTTCCTTGAACCATTACCAGTTGGCAATGTTTAAAGTGATTAATCTCCTGTGTGGGTGAATTAATAAAAGGGTTCAATATTGTACTTTCAAATCGAGGCAGACAGTGCTAAAAATATCTAAATGGAAATCAGACAAATTGAATCACAAAGTTATTTCGCAAGGACGCAACTGTTATGTCAGGCCTTTTGTGCTTTCACAGGATGGATTTTGTGGGGAAATACAACAAAATTATCGCTCTGTTATACTAACTGGTCTGCACAAACATCCAAAACAGTTCTTTTGTCAAATCCCCCAGTTTCCTTCGATTTTATAGGAAAAACATGTCATCTACCAGCATTTAGCGTGGTGATGAAATAGTTATGTAGCCAACAGCTTTAATAATACAAGGTGGCTGTGGCTCAGCAAGCAGAGGTGTTGTAGAGAATCATCTTTTAATGGGAGGATCGATACTGTGATCCCTGGCTCCTCGTGTCCACATGTCAAAGTGTCCTTGGGCGAGACTCTAAATCTTAAATTCCTCCCGATGGTTTGGGCAGTGCCTCGCATGGTAAGTCGCTGCCATTGGTGTGTGAATAGGTGAATGAGAGGCGAGATTGTAAAGCACTTTGGAAGGATAAATGCAGTCGATTTAATAAGAGTGGAAGGTAAGACTTAAATGCAGGAAAAATCCATAACTTCATAGCAAAACTTTGTGAAAAGATGGTGATCGGTCCCTTCATAGTGGCGGGGTCGTTTGGCCAGCGGCCAGGTAGGATTGTGAATATGTTTCCCTCAAAATCTCACTGAGGTTTCAGCTGCAGTTGTGCCGTTGTTAAGAGCTGTAGGATCCTGCAGCAGGTGACGATAGACAGCTGTCAGTCCCCACAGAGGTGGGTGCACATGTTTTATTTATAGATATAAGCAGCCTGAGACTGAATCCAACTCAAGAGGTAGACAGAATATGTATTCTGTTGTTGGTTTATTAAGGAAAACAGTCATATGGTGCATAAACAAATACTGTTAACATATTAACACAATAATACATATTCCAGATTGTCATCTGAGCTGGAGGTATTCTCATTTATTAAATTTCACTTTGTGGTCAAAAGAACAATTCAGCCACGGCAAATCAAACAGAATTGAAGGAATATGTCTTTAAAAAGGAAAAGGAAGGACCCCCACACTCCCCGTTTAATTGGTCCTCTCTCATGTGTGACGGACCATTTCTGCCCATGAAAGATGCACAGAGGCAGAGAAGAAGAAAGACAGACAGATGGGGAGGAGAGTCAGGAGAAGAGAGTTGAGAGGCAAACAGGCAGAAAGGGAAAGCACGCAAGACAAAGTAAGGAGAAGAAAGAAAAATGAAAAGCCAGAGAGGGAGACTGGGGGAAAAAAAATGATAATGATAGCATGAAGGAAAAGACAGAAAGGAGCCAGAGAAAAGAGACTGCGGTGAGAGAGAGGGGTATATTTTCCTGCTTATGGCAGGTGTAGGATTGGGAGTCATTGTTACAATCATTGGTAGCATCCACGCAAATCTATCAAGCTAACAAATCAAGGTCAAAACACTCTAAAAATACACTTTCTGCTTGACTACTCATATCAAGGCTTAGTTTTTCTTAAAATTGAAATGCTGCTGCTGTTCTCCTTGAAGGGAAATAAACACTTTTCATATCTTGTTACCTGCTTATTTCCATTCTGGGTCAATCACACACATCCGTGCCTGCAACCACCGCTTCAATCCACCTATTTTGCGCGAGTCTAAGGTGAAGGACGAACTGTTGGAGAGTATTTGCTGGAAAGGTAAAAGCAATGAATCTAACCTTTTTCTAGTTTAGAGCACAATAGCTGAACACTAAAGTACTGTGACATTCCAGTTTGTTTTCTTCTCTCTACCGAAGTTCATGAACCTGAATCTTTGTTTATGGCCTGTGGGTCTCTTTTTAAAACCTGGTGGCATCATATAAATACCATAGATTTAGATGTTTGTTTGTGAGGGAGCGTGGTGGGTGAGGGGCTCAGTGTTTGCACCAGTCCATGTTGTTTTCCTTCTAATTTGGGTGACCCACTTCCGTCTCCAAATATGTTTTTATTTTGGGCCATAACACGGGAGAGCACTCACAGACTCGCAGCCAATATCACACATATCACATTGAGAAGAATGCAGGAAATTGTAAATTCCTCTCAGAAGTGACAGCTTCTTTATTTATCTCCATTTGGGTGATTTTCTCCCTGTCACAGCATCATTAAGTCACATCATTAAGTGCCGAGGGGGGAAACTCAGTTGTCATGTTAGTTTGCAGTGTGTGCCGCCTGCATTAACGGAGGCGCAGAGTTTGTTCTTAGGCTGAACGTTTTGACCTTTACTCGCCTGCTTGAGAAGATCATGGAAAGCAAATTAATATTCATGACACAGCTAATAACCAGCATGTCTTAAGACTCAATCACAACCTGATACGCTGGATGAATATGAAAATCATCTGCCCCTGCACGTCTGTTTTTCTCTCCGGGTCTCTCATTCCTCCAGCGCCTCCAGAAACATTTCCAACTCCCCTGGTATCTTCTGTAGCTGAATTCAAATTGGATTATATTATATAAGTTGTTTTTTTTTAATATCTCTGTTCATATTATGCTAAATGCAACACGAACGTTGTATGAAATTGATATATTGAAATTTAAATATATTAAGTTCCAGTACAGTGTATGTGTTGGAGCTTGTGTACAAGCGAAGTTGCATTTCTGTCGGGCACACCCAGGCTTTTTTTCCGTGCCCGTGCCTGTTTTAAAATGCTGTGACTGGCTTAAATCTGTTAACTTCACCACACTGAAGTGGGAGGAGTGGCACAGAGAAGCTGCAGTGCTGATTTGGAGTCGAGGATTACGAGGATTTGTGCTGCCCACCTGCTACGGCACAGTCATGTAGTATCCAATTTTCGTAGGGTAAAACAGTGTGTTCATAAGAGATATGTGGGCCAAGTTGACTTGGAGTCAAAGAAGGACCTCATTTTACATGCATGTGGTGTCTATCACGGGCATTAAAATCATCGACTGTGCAGACTGATATAAGATATGGACGTTTTCCAGTCTGAAAAGTGCAGCCAATTTGGAAGTGATTTAAACCTGCATTCTTTATAATGGCCAGCAGGGGGTGACTTCACTGGTTTCAAAAAATAGTTCCTGTTTTGAGCAACATTTCTAGTGTTTTTCAACCTTTCATTCACCTCTGCTTACTACCTTGCCATCACAATGAGCTTCTTAGCTTATATCTGATCACGGATGACATGCAGGAGGCTGAATCAAAGTATCACTGTAAAGACAAAACCATGTATTCAAATTTTTAAATTCTGTATGATTGTGAAAGTATGACACAATGTGTTTTCAACATAACATTTCATTTTCAAAAAACCTTTCTGGGATATCTCCACATACCACCTTAGGGAGCTTGAGAATAGTAGACGATAAACCAGGGTATGCTTGTGTTCATGGCTAACTTGTGATCAACAAGTCACTACCACAGTGTCCTCAGGTTCTCAGTGAGGTCCAATCAGGATATCCTCCCAAGCTCCACCCTCCCATCCAAATATGGTCAACAACTGACTCCAAAAATCAATGGCCACACTCATTATGCCAAACGGTAGTCAACAAAGAAATGTGTGACGTCACAGGGGGTTCACACATGATTATAATGAGCAAACATACAGTTTAAGGAGCTGAGCCTCTGCTTTGGATGATGGAAACCTTATTGTCTTGCAGCCAACTGACCCTGTGATTGTTTGTGTGAGTCTTTGCTTTAAGACACTGGACTGTTTCTTCACTAAGCATTGAACATTTCACTTTGTAGCAGAAAAACATCAAACATGTCCAATAAGCTGATTTAATTTATGAATATATTGTATATTACACTCAATGCTGATTCTGCACCTCCCACTCAGGAACATAAGAGGTACACAGAGCGCTCTGCAACAAAAAACTGGTGTTTTGCTTCGTCATGACTGAAGCCAGGCCCTGCCACACCTTCTGGTAATGTTTCCTCCTAATTTGACCTAATTTCCCACCGCGCTGCAGTTGCACCAGTTGCCGATGGTCACAGTATTACCCAAATGTCAGCTGCCGGGCCATATGCACCTGCACCATGCAGCCCTGACTGTGTGCTTTGTGCAAATGTGACCTGAATAAATTCTTGTCCACAAGCAACTGTGTGCACTTATGTCTTTTTCATCTGTTTTTACTTGTTTGGTGGGACTGTGGTTTAGGATTTCTGCCTGTTCTTCCTGCAGAGTTGTAACTTGCATTGCTTGATTATCAATAAATCAGTATTTTTTTCTGAATTTGTTGCAGAGAAATTAAGATTGTACTACAATTAGAGGGTCTGTCAATCAAAACAACAAAAAAAATAAATGAAATGAAGTGTTCGCGGATGAGGTAATGTTTAAAAAGTTTTAGTGGTGTTACGCTCTGCCACGGTCGCCGAACTTCCTTCCTCACTCTCTGACTCTCCTGTAAGTTATAGTGACAGGATACTGAATGAAACAGTTATCTTGAGTAAAATGATGGATTTCTGTGGGTTTGAATTGTTGGAAAACACTTGGGATAATTTAAGCATGCAATTCAACAAAACATACAACAAAGGTTCAGTTATTTTTAAACATTTAAACACGGAAATGATTCATATCATATCTTTAAGCAGCCAATGACGGCACTTTGTGTCTGTCTGCTACTATTAATTTCCCTCCCATCACCCACTGCAGCAGCCGGCAACAGAAAAATTATATCATCCTCCCTGGTGTGACCGAGCATCCCAGCGGAAAGGGTTAGGTTGTAGTGGAGATAAATTTATGCCAGGTGATTCTTTTTTTTGTCCACAGTACAGTCAGTTACTGTATACATGGAGCCAAATGGAATAAATCTGAGCCTCAGTGGTTCAGCGGGTGCTGATATTCATCAGGGTGTGCGAGGAGAGGATCGCTTTTCAGCCATCCTTTGCAGAGAGACAGGGATATACTCTCCTGCCAGTTGAAGGGTACAGTGCCTTTTCTGACACCCCATCCCCCATCACACTGGCTGCCTCTTACATAAGCCGCGCTGAGAGGCAAAGAAAAATGGGAATGTGAAGTCCAGGTGAAGTGGGAGGATATATGGTTAGATGGTGCAGACGGGGAAAATTGAAGATGGAGATGATATATTGTGTTGACGAAGCAGGATGTGTCTGTATGGGGGTTACGTAGAAGAGTGGCGCCTCCTGAATGAGAATTTAATATAAATTGTGCCACCATGATGTCACCTGAAATATGTAATAGTTTTACTTCAAATATTCATTTATGGTGATACTGACTAATTGTTCCGAGTGAGTGTTATCGCCATCTATGTACTGTCTGTCTGACTTGGTTCAGACTGCAATATCTCAACAACTATTTAATTGATTGCCATAAAATTTGGTACAGACATTCAAGAGCCCCACAGGATTAATTTAAATGACACTGGTGATCTCCTGACTTTTTCTTTAGTGGCCCCATCAGGTCAGGTCAGAGAGGATGCTGGAGGAGTTAAAGGCGACAAGGCTGCTGAACAGTCGACCGCAGTTCAAGTCTGCGTTTCAGCATTTGTGTTTTGGCGAGTGTTAAACTAGAGTTTCAACATTTGTAAGCATGATATCACTGGATATTTTTGTTGTTTCCTAACTGTTAACTGTGAAACGTATTTAAGCTCCTTTCTTAGAGATGTTGAACATGGAAAACATTACACGGGCTAAGCATCAGCATACTAGCCTTGTGGTATGCTCACATTAGCATTTAGCTTTAGTATCGTCAGCCTCATAAAGTCGCTCACATGGCTGTACTGTACACTCTTAATCTTGTTTTATCCCGGGTGAACAATACAGTATAGGTCTACAGTAGCTGTGTTGATTATTTATGGTGTCATACATTTTTTAAATATAACTCATTACCTCAGAGGCTTTGTGAACTTATACAAACAGGCACTTTCTGTTAATTGCATCTGCAGTTCGTGTCATATTAACTCATGTTTCTCCAAATGCCACCAGGATTGCTAATTAAGGCAAGTGTTAGCTTATTAAGGAATTTTCTGCTTTGCAAAATAAAAACTGGGAAAATTACAGTATGGACTGCAAGTCCATACTGTAATTCTGGCATCACAATAGCTTTAACGCTGGAGTTGAGGAAAATAAATGAGTACAGTGAGTGTAAATGAGCCTGAACTCACACACCAGTCTGTTTGGATCATGTTCATTTACGTGTGTGTTCTGCTGCCGGTGTGCGAGCATTGGCTGCCTGTGCATTTTATCTATTTGTCTCCTTTTTTGCTGAAGTGGTCTTGGAAGAAATTTCATTTCCTCAGATCAAACCAGATCATCATAATCGCACAGTAACCTGCCGCGCTCTGTAGTCCCCGCCGCAGGCTTAGCCGTGAAAGGAAAGCTCCCTATCCCGAGCCCTCATTCTGCTCCCGTGTACAAACACCTAATCCCATTTGTGCAGAGTTAAAATAACTGTGCGCCGCTCCACTCGTACACCTTTTCAGTTTTATTATGGAATTAAGAGGCACTGGGTAAGAACAACATCTCATAACCAGCAGCTCACACATCTCGCATTATAGCCTGTTCAAATTTTTTATGCATCAGAGCGTGCCGTGTATTTAATATTTGTTTGGGTCTTGTACAGTCTGTTAATAATAACTCACCGAATATATCTGTCACTCAGCGGTAAGATATCTGCTTGTTTGCCAGAGCCGGGCGCCTAAAGATACGTTTCTTCGCCTGATTTGAATTATTACATGATTAAGAAAGCGAATACTGTTTTCATGCTGCAAGAACAACACGGTGTATCGTCGCCCTTGCTGTGTCCCCACCTTCCCTTCATCTGTCTATTAGTTTCCTTCCTATTAAAAACTCCTCAATTAGTCTTTTTTTAGCTGTACATAACAACCTTGCAGGAGTAATTGGACTCAGTCTGGAAGAACTTTGGCAAAGTCCCAAATGAGCCCAAACCTCAATAGAAGCCATGTGGAGAGACTGATGAAATTTGGGTGTTTTTTTTTATTCACGAGTCTCTCCGGTCGGTAGAGACGTGACACAGGCCAGACAAATCAAATCCAGGGGATCATTAGGCTGTTCTTAATGATCTCAGCCGTGTGGCATCCAGGCCTTTTTCATTCAGACTTTGCCACAGGGCCTTACTTATAAGCTTCAGTGCTCCTCACTGTCCATCAGCAATTAAAGGAGAGAAAGAGCCTTTTCTGGCCCCCGAGGACGAACGGAAGACGTTTGAACAAAGTTCAAGTATTCAATATATACTTTCAACTGACAGGAGACACAAAGAAATGCAGAGCAAAACGAGTTTTTCGGCTCAGAACATTTTTCTCTTTCACCTGAGGCAAGGATTCGTTTTGGGTGTTCCCTCAAAGACACAACAACTCGATCCAGTTAAAGGACGCCTGATCATTGTTCGGAGCACCATACAGCGTTATTTAAGGGGTCAATGAGCTGGCTCTTCACAGTGAGGGTATCGATCCCGATGGCTTTGGATGCAATCAATGCCTTCCTGGAAATAGAGAGAGTGCGTGTGTGTGTGTGTGTGCTGGGACTGGTGGTTGTCACTGGAGAGGTTGGAAGACTATGAGATGCATGCAGATCATGTAGTTATGCAGTCAGCGTAAAATAAAGGAAAGAAAAACAAGAAGTCCCTCGTTAGCAACCAGAGTTAAATAAAGGATTCAAGGCTGCGGCATCTGAATGCATGGAGCTCTACACTGTCTGTTTTCTGTGATTTGTCTGCTTTCCAGCATGAGTTGATGAGTTGTGTTGAAGCCAGTATATAATATCAAGTGCAGAGTTAGGATATGAAAAGAGCTCGCAGCCGAACTGGCAGTGAATCTAAGTTTCACCAGGAGTCTTTCCTATATGGTTTTGTTGAAGCTGAAAAGAAAACAGAGAATAAAAACGGAAAATTTGAATTGATAGCGAGCCTAAACACACACACACACACACACACAATGGCTCAAACTGCCAACAGGGCATTTTGAATTCAAACAGTGTTCGCCCATAACAGCTTTTTATTCAAAACAAGACCCCATGGAATTGGTATGGGCCGCGGCCTCTCCAAACATGAGCAGGAGAGATAAACGCGTGTGCCAGCGCGAGTTTGTACATCTTTGCTTGTGTGCGTGCGTGTATTGTTTGTATACAAAACAATAACTCTTCACCAAACACGAGAGGTGCAGCGCATTGAATACGATGTCCCGCACTCCGGAAACATCAACACACTGTCACAGAGAAGGAGACGGGGCGGTCGCAGCCTCGGAACAAACAAGCCGGAGCGGAGCAGCAAAGATTGTTGACAGCTAAGTTGATTCAAAGTGAATTTTGGGTCAAGAGGAAAACTTGAGCTGCTCTGTTGCCTCAGAGGCAGCACGACAACAATATGAAAAATAGTCCAATTTTGTCTGGAAGACTAAGTCTATCTTGTTGAATTCCATTTCGGCTGATTAATGTCTCCGTGCCGTCCCCAGCGCAGCGATACAGCATAAACTGCCGTGGCTTTTCAATTCCAGATGTAATTGACTGTGTGTTTTCCATGGAGCTGCAGTGGCCATTAATTTAGCACATAAAAGCAACACATTAATTGTGGGACAGGTTAGAAAGCCTGCTTGCAGTAATCAATTAGATGATAAATAATGAATGAAAATGCAGCCCGGCGAAATTCAATTATTTATCGTCGTCACTTCTTCCCCCGGAGGAACTTCCACATCTGTGTCACGGCTCAGGTAAATTATTGGCTCAACATCTTCACCACGGACGTCTGCAGGCAAAACCACCAGCCACAATGCACATATCTACACATGCATGGGTGCTATGCACGTTAGAATGCACGTTATCTGTCTGTCCCGGGAAGAGGCGGTAATTGATCTGTTTCTACACATTAAGTGCAACACAACTAGCTAATGGGCTGGGCCTCTTAGCAGTCATGCGAGCAGAGATTTCGCAGCACTCCCCTCAGAGCGGATGATTGGGGAGGATGAATGGCCGCCAGGGCCTGGCCGACTGCTCCTCGCTCCTCACTCCCCGCTCCTCCTCGCCCACAAATAGCCCCTTCCTGACTTAAATGTATCATTACGGCTGCAGTGCATGTCCTTTTGCTCGCTGTGTGGGTAATGGAGCCCAGTCTCGCTGGCTGCCGAGACGTCCTTCAGCCGTCAATCAAAAGAACGTGTCCAGGCACTGTTCCTGGGAGATGCAATGATGATATACTGTCGAGTGTAAAAAAAACTATATTGAGTTTATGCCAAAGTTGCAGTCATGACTTGCAACATTAAGTTTTCTCTGCTCAAACTCTGCTTTCACCTCCTTTTTCTTCCTTTTTTATCTAATTTCTGTCCCTTTTCTGTCCTCAGCTTTATGTGCTTTATCTTGGTTGTAGCATAATTCCATCTCCCTGCCAGCTGACTGCATGGCTTCTCTCTCCCCCCCTCCCTCCCTTTGTATTCTGGATTGGTGCTACTCTAAGCTGCACACAAAGTGAGCCTGCCCTGGGATAAAGGAGTCAGCTCACAAACTCCACCTGAGGTAGTTACGCTTCACTGTGCGTCTGGAAAGAGGGGACGCAAACAGAGTGTTCCCCCCGGGCCTGTGGGAGAGTCTGTGTTCACAGCATGCCGCCGGCAAGGGGAGTTCATACATCTTAGTGTTTGGGTGACAGAGTTCTTTCTCTCCATCTCTCACTCTCTTCTCTGCCTCTGCAGGCGATTGAAGATCACATACAGTACACCACCAATCAAAACACTATGCCTGATGAACCGAGCCGGAGATATCGGTGCCCTCTGTCATTCTTTCGCTCCCTTTCAGTCTTCACAATGACCATTTTTGTTGCAGTGTCTCTCGAATCTGAGTTCATGGTCCCTCGCGGCTGCAAGAGGCAGAAGCATCCACACAGAAACTCTCCGGGGCTTTTTCAAAGAAAGCTTCCATCTGTCCCCTGACGATGAATAATAATCCAGTATGTAAATGAAATATTGTTCCTTTCCAACTCTTCTTTTTATCTGCTATTAGGAATGTCATTTGTTCTTTTCTCCCTCAGTTATGAAGGGGTAAGATTAAAGAATGGACTGCGATTTCCCAAGATTGATTGCTCTCAGGCGATCGCAAGTTGGAATTATGATTCCTTCTGTGAATTCATCCATTTGATTTGATTCTCTGCATGAAATGCTCTCAATACCCACAATCCCATGGTGCAGTTAGGGACTTAAAAAGCAGCGAGGACGAGTATGACCAGCAGTTGACTGACGGCTCACTGCTGCTGCTGTTGTGATGCAGCTTGTGTCGTACGGCTCATGATCAGCCCGTATTACTGTTCTGCAGTCGATACCGTCGCTGTAGGTGGTGTTGTGAAGTCGGCGAACACATTCAGATATGGCGAGCGAGATCAAACTGTGATGGCTGGACGAAAACAAGCCCTACCTAGGAAAGACCGACGCTCGCGAAAATCAATCTTAAGTGTTTTACAACTGTGCATTGCAACAGTCGCTGCCTGGGTTTTTGGAAATCCATTCGCCTATCACTCAGTCACTACCCACGGTCTGAGCTTAAAGTCTGCCTGCCCAGTCATGCAGGAAATACAATATCTGTGTGGTCTCGCTGTGCTTTATAATCCCAGGGAAAGACTGTAGTGTTCAGTACACACATTCTTTTAAAGTCATTTGCAGCTTCACAGTTACACGTGCTCACGCAGGCTACAGCTCAGGATGTTACACGTACAGGCGTGAACACGATAAAAACACTATAGAAAACATACTGTGTACATGTGAGCCATATTGTGTAACTGCGAAGCTTATAATGTCAGAGAGGTGTTAATGCAACTTTCTGAAGCCCTAGTTTGTGTTGTTTTCATACAGTGTTTTTAATGTAGACAATAAATCATAGATTAAACTTCTTCTCTTTTCCTCCAAAAATGTCTAGTTTCCTGCGTCTCTTTGAAATTATTTTGTGTCTCTCTATCATAGTTATTTGTCCCCTTGTAGTTGTTCTGTGTCTTTAGTTTTTTGCATCTCATTGTAGATGTTTTGTGTTTCTGTGATGGTTTTGTCTCTGTGATTGTTTTGTGTCTCTTTGAAGTTATTTATTTATTTATTTTTTTTGCCTTTTTTGATACTTTTGAGTATCTGTGGTAGTTTTGTGTCATTTTAGTTGTTTTTCTTGTCACCTTGTAGTCGTTTATGCCTCTTTGTGGTACTTCTATTTCTCCTTGTGGCTACTTTTGTGTCTCTTTTTGTGGAAATTGTGTGTCTCTTTGTAGTCATAAGATTGACTGAGACAAAGAAATATGAACTTTAAATAGAAGCCCTGTTCCCCTGACACCTACTGTGCCCAGTGGGCTTGTTCAGTAATACATTCGTGATTGCAGGGCTGTCAAACTGGATTGCTTTACATTGGACGGATGTTGCTGTTACTGTGTCCATCCACTCATTATTCATATTTTAAGCTCTGCTGCAATTCCTGCTCTCTTATACCCTCTTGATACACAGATACAAACATTTATTAAATTACCCTCAGACGTCTACAGTATTTAGTGAGTTCTCGTGACTAAATAGCTTGTTTAATGTTTGTACACCCCTCATTTGTTCTTGTCTTGTTTTTCTTGCGGAGTCCTTTATTATTCGCTTTGCAGCTGTCTTCATTTCCCCATGTGGGTCATTAGTTGGATATTCTACCCCTGGGACCCACCCAGTATAACCTGCTTTCTCCAACTGGGAGTTGATATGAACCATTTACATGGACATTTTAATGGTAGCTGCTCAGGTAAAGCAGAGAATTAGTCACTTACTGCCCTTGCTCAGACTATTTTAAAGTCACGCTTGGAAACCTTCTTTCGTCGGAGAAAATGTGCTGCTGTATGTGCACGACATTCATATCAGTCTATATTCTGCTTCCTTCTGTCCGAGGTAATGTCCAGGTGAAGATGAATGCTGACTTTACAAAAAAGGATTTTGTATCCGCACTCCCCAGTGGCTCTGGGATAGTGAACCCATCACTCTGAGTAGGTTAGAAATAGGATTATGGCGCATTCTGACAGTCGGGGGGGTGAATAAGAGTTTGATATATTGGTTAATATGCGTGCAGACTTAAGCCAACAGTTCTGGGCCTGTTCCCAAGTAGAGAGGTGTGTAGATCAGGTATTAACTCTACTGAAAGGCCAGAAGTGGTCTTTTCTGGAAAGTAGGACAGCTGCCATATTTGCAGGAAGGTATTTTATCAGCAGGTGACAGTAGCCAGGCGGTAGATGTCACGCTGAGTAGGTGCAAATGTGGTACAAATGAATTGAAACTCAACGTGTGAGGGCTCAGATTTAAAGACGTTGTTGTGCACGATGAAACCCGAGCACTGTGCATTGTGACTACTTCTCTCTATTTATCTAGACTTCCATATTTGTAAGAGCCAGGATATTAAGAAAACATGCTTTGTAGGTCCCCTTATTGATTCTTAAAGGGTAATTGCACCAATTTTACACATTAAAGTGTGTTTACAGGTCTTGGGGAGTGTGAAATATGTTTACAGTCTTTTGTGGCTCCAGTGGCTCTTTTGTGGTCACTCAGTGACATCACTGGGAGTAATTTATCAGATTACATGGAGCTTGCATTGTGGGTAATGTGGGTGCCAGGTTTATACGGAAGAAGAATCATGGAATAAAAACAGTGATGTCTCTGTTTCTGCTGTATTGATTTTGTCCAACACTGTTATAGGAGCGCAAGTGGACTGCTTTTCAAACCCACGAGCCTACATAACCCAAAATGTAACTTAGCCACTGAGCGACATCACTGGAGACAATTTATCAGATTACATACACCTCTTCTTTTGTTCAGCTTTTTTCTTCTTTTGCCATTCCTCCCTGCAAAATGTTACTCTTATCTGGTGCTAAAGAAATGTTAATTTTCTCTCTTGTCCTTTGTGTCAATGACTAAGGCTACAGGAAGCTCTGGCTCCTTCAGCAAACAAAGCCTTAAAGTGTTCAGACAGAACACAAAGTGAATTTTAGACCGATTTCATGCAAAGTTGATCGACGAAAAAAGAGAATAATTCTAGGTGAATATTGGCTTCCCATTTCGTCTTTAAGCACTTTGGCTTGCCGGAGGAAAAATACTATGATAAAACATTAAGTTTGCTTCCTGTTTAATGTTATTTAAGGCGAAAGACTATAGAATGATAGAGTATCTCCTCGTCTGACTGTGGCTACCTGGCTGACCTAAGTCTGCTGAAAAGTGTTTGTCTTCAACATACAGTATTTGTTCTCCTTTCCTTCCTTCCTGTGATCTGCAACATAAAAAGCAGAATAGGAATTGATAAAATCTAAACAAGAACTAACTCATATCGGTCTTGCCCTCCTCTTTTCGGTGGTGGAGCAGCGTCAGTCCAGTGGGCTTTGGTTCCCAGCTGGTGTTGGTCTGATTAGCACAGGGAGATGGGCCGATGTATCACTCCATTAGGGGCAGAGAGAGGGGCTGCTGATTGTGGCCACTCAGCCATTACATGCCGTCATGAGATACTCCCATTTTGCCCATTTTCTGCATCCCCCCGCCTCCTCAAATCACTCCGCTGTGGAGATGCAGTTGATCAGACTGGCAGAAGCTTTCACCATCCTCTGTCTCTCCTTTACAGAGACACTCACACAGAGCTACAGCTAATGTTTATTTTGAATGTTGGTAGTTTTTTCAGTTAACGATTTACTTTTTGATAGTTATGTCTCACCTCAATTGTTGTCTGTGTTCATTTTCATTGTTATTTGTTTGTTTTATGTCTGCAACCGTGAAGACGGTGCCTGTCTTGGCCAGGACTCTCTTAAAAAATAGATTTTTAATCAGTCAAATATAGGTTAAAAGACTATGTATAATGCCACAAATAATGACAATGACCATCACAATTTTCTGCAGCCCAAGATGATTTCTCCAACCAACAGTCCAAAATCCAAAGAGGTTCAGTCTAAATTGATATAAAACAGAGAAAATCATCAAATACTCATATATTAGAAGCTGAAACCAGCAAACATTATATTATTGATTATTGTTTTAAAAAATGACCCAAAATGATTCATTGAATTTTTTATTTATCTTTTATTTAACTGCATAGGTACCACTGAGGTTGGTTTTGCAAAGTAGACCTGAACAACGAAAAGCTGCAGACAAAATAATCAGGGAATGGAAAAAACAATTATAAAAAAGTCACTGCAATGCAATTATTGTAATAAGCACGGTCATTTTTGAGGAAAAATACTGAATATTTTTTCACTCCAGCTTCTAAATTATGAGAATTTGCTGCTTTTCTTTGCCTCTTGTTATAGACATACTGTTTACATGTTTGGAAAAGGAGTAGGAAGAATTATACACTTACTTAATCCTACCCCATCTCCACTGCCTCATTAATCAAACCTTAATCTTGAAAGAGAAAATACGAGACAGATTAACTGACAATTAAAGTAATGGTTAGCTGCAGAACTAAAGAAAATACAAAAATGCGGATAAAGAAAGCTTCGAGCAGAGACTGTTAACACAGGAGTCATTTAACACAAAATGTACAGCTGTCCTGGATCCTCCACAAATGTCAAAAACTATTCATTTAAATTAATTTATTCCAAGTGGCTGAAGCAGAAATAATGAAGGCTTTCTTTCCCTCTTCAGTCCGTTTGTCAGGGACAGAACAGATAACAGCAGATAAATGTCTAGTGATCTGAGATAATGACGCTTATAATTAAAAATTAACTTTTCTGTGGATCAAATGTTTGATTAATTGACCTACATACACACTTTTTTCTGCCCAGACACAAAGTTTTTCTTCGTTCCATCATCTTTCTCAACCTCACACACACACATTTACCCACACTGTGAAGTGCTGCGGTGCTTTCTGACATGAGCTTCCAACTGGAGCTGGCAGGTGTCAGTCAAATGTTCCCATTAAGATGGAAATGATGAATTCACTAAACAGCAGGAAGTGTTTGACAGGGCAGAAGCCGGCTCAGCCGCCTAACTCGGTCCAGCGCTGACATTTTCAATCAGTAAACAAGCCGCATCACTCCACTGCAAACACCTGATTCATCTGGTAGTTTTCGATGTAGCACGGCGCAGTCTGACGGGGGGGATGCGTTTCAGTAATTTATCCGCTTCAAAACCTATAATTGGACAATTCGGAGTGCGGCTGTAGTCAAAATAATTGCGAGCGTAGCCATTGTGACGGTCTATATTTTAATAATTACTGCAGCAAAAGTATGATTCCTGCCACCAATTATCATAATGGTCACTGCTATTCCCAAAAGTACTGTATTTGTCTTAGAAATGTACATTAGCTGATGATCACAGTGGGAAAAAGTGGGAGTCCTCCATCCACTCCCTCTCTTGGTACAGCCCAGAGTTTCCACGGCGAACTGAAGGCAGAGCATCGTACGAGATTAAGGCAACTAGACGCCGAGATACAGCGCGTATTTGTTTTGATGTCTTCACATTAAATAAAAGAAGGTGGCAGCCATTCAATGGCTGCGTCTACCCATGATGCTCTGGGGCAGATCCCTGCCATCAGCCACTTCAGTTTCCCTTCTCTGTGCCGCACTGTGGCATTTCAAAAAGCATCAAACATCCCAAAGTGAGAATGTATCCGCTTTATCTCCGTACGCTCATTCAGGAGCAGATCCTTCCAGCTTTTTGATGTCACGCTTTGTTGTTTTTGTTGTTTTTTCTTCCCTTGAAATATGAAACTGTGGAAACTTGCTAGCTTCTTTAAAAGAGGATGTGTGTGGCCGTAGTTCACTGCAGACAGTCGGATCCAGTCAGCAGAATCTCACCGTGATGTGTACAAACGTGGTCCAGAACAGACGTTTCGATGCCCTCAAAGGTGTTACAAGATGGTCGCTTGATGGAAATAAGTAAAACTTATTGTTCTGCTGTAGGAACCAGAGTAATATTCATTTTTCTGACTTTTATTTTTCACTCTTTTTCTTGTGAAACGCTGTATTGGAGGAAAAATCAGTCATTTGTGAAACTGCTATGTACTTCCTGAAGGGATCACAGGATAAATCTGAGAGGTTTGCGAGATGATTAATAGGAGTGGAAAGCAAAAGAAACATATTTCTGATTCTCAAAGTTTTTACTGGCCACTATTTTATAGTGTTTTACTTTTGAACTAAAGTAAGTAAGAACTGCTCTTACCTTGAACCGGTCACAACTGGTGGACAGACTTTTCGCAATGTGTGACAAGGGGTCGCAGGTAGAAGCAAAAAAAGTTATGATCTTGGTCCTGAGCAGTGTTTCTCAACCTATTTGATTTTTGAGCTTTTAAAATGAACCAGCGTTAATTCTCATCACAGGTTATGGCCATTATTCTGCACACAGGGCTCAGTTGTGACCAATTTTACCCCTTCTCAGCTTGTCTTTATGAACAGGCCTGTAGACATTAAAGTATCCACTATTTCACAAGTAAAAAGCCCCTGAATCCAAGAATTCTGCACACTGTTGCTGGTAATAAATTCATGAACTGAAACTGATGAAGGCTTGAGGACCAAAACACTGTCACTGAGATGAGTATAAGTGATATAAAATCCCATAAAATAGTGTCAAAATGCCCATCACAGTGTGCCAGAACACAAATTTATATTACAGTTGACAGATCAATATATTCTGTACTATTCAACCAGCAAATCTTTACATTCGAGGAGCTGCAAGCATTTGTTTTTGTCATTTTAGCTTGAAAAATGAATCTGTGACATGAATCGATTGGTACCAATTCATTTCCTGGTGAAACCGTTTTTAGTGTCAGCCAAGAGCTTTGGACCATCGATGCTGTCGATTTGTACGACTTTGTGGTGAAATTTGTTTCAGAATAACAAAAAGAAAAGTTATGAAAAAATCTCCATTTTGTGAAATGTGTTTTTTTTCTTATCCCCTTTCAGGAAGACAAGGCACGTTTATTTAATATAGCACCATTCAGACACAAGGCAATTCAAAGTGATTTACAGAGACAAAGACACTGAGGCATTAAAAACATTTTCAATTTGCATTTAAAAGAAAAAACAATAAAAACAAAAGGCAAAAATAAATAGTTACAGACTAAAAAATGCATTTTAAAGACAGTTAAAACAAAAGGAAGCAAATAAAAAGTTGCAGACTTCAAGAAGTTATGTTTCTAGCTTATTGGAAAGCCACACAAAATATATCCTTTGACACACAGGAAGTCAGAGCAGTGATCCAGTCGTCTTCTGACCCCTCAGATTTATCTCTTGACCCCCTGCGGTGTACTCAGCCCCCTGAGGCTGCGAACCACTCATACAGTGTCTGTCCGTTTGCATTAGCGCTGCTTAATGATCGCACGTCATGTTCAAAATTTAAAGTGACGCGTATGATCACCACCTCAGACGTGATCTTTTCATTCACCTGTAATTACATCCCAGGGGCCGACGGGAAACATCACCGCCGTTCTGCCCGACTCCACCTGCTTCCTCCACATCATTGCCTCAAAGTGAATCCAGAACACGTCAATTCTCCGCAGCCAATTCCACCACTGTTTCTGCTCCCCTTGAGCTCATTTACCACCAATTCCCCTTCCATCATGCCAAACTGTTTTTGGAGGCCGAGATTGGGCCAATTCCTGCTAGCACGACATTTCATTACAGCCAAGAATTGAACACATGGCGACCTCCGCTCAGCTCTCAGCCACCATATCAGGTCAAGGCTTCCTTTCTCTTCCCGGGAAAAAGATTTTTATTTTTCACAGCCAACTGTCTAAGAGCTGTGGCTGCACAATCACCGCTCTCATAATGATATCAATCAGAGCCAATCAGAGCCAATCAGGATGCTCCCCTTTGAAGTTGCATGCTAATTTAAGCCCTAATGAACCCCGTCTTAGTATGATTTTGTCGCCAGCCCCGTGATTGCATTGATCAAGTTAACCTGCGTTGTAGCTCAGTGGGGGGAACGTGTCTTGATTTGCCTGTCAGACGTTCATGGGGAGAAAATGTCTTCGCAGCTTCAAAGCGGAGAAGCTGGCTGAAACCGGCAACGACTAGCAGTGACTGGGCAGCGTGCCAGTGTAGTGGGGCTGGGAAGTGCTTTCTTTTTGTGCCAAACACTGTTTTGGCACCGTCCATATCCTCACATTCTGCCCACGGAGCACGGACACAGAGTCTGGCATTCGTTCAAGGTATCACAGAGAGTAGGGGGAAAAAAGCTCTTCCTCTCTCATGCTTCTCCAACCCCCAAACTTTTGACCCCACCCCTCAGTACTTCTGTAGCTTTGTGTGGTGTGGTGAGCTGACAGCGCTGGTGGAAGAGGTGTTCAGATCATTTACTCAAGTCAAAGTAACAGCGCCACGATATAAAAATACTACAACAGAGGTCCTGCAGCCAGAACTCTACGTCTACACATTTTTTTATTCGCAAAATGTACTACAGATGTTTTCACTTGTGTCCATTTGTTGGTTTGTCAGCAGGATTACACACAAGCTACTAATTGGATTTTCACAAAACTTGGATGGATGATGGATCTCGGCCCAGAATAGACTCATTTCCCGCAGAATAATGCACAGATCTATTTAGGATTGTATTTAGGTGGCCGGTATCTATGAGTGAGTACAATTTGATGCAGATCCGGTGAGGTTAATTTATAGTTTAGCAGTTTAAAGGGGAGGAGATTGTTGGGCCGTGGCAGAGTGCCATTCAAGTTAGTGTGTTATACGACTCGATTAAGATTATTAATGCATTGAATGTAGGGATTTTGATGCTTGAGCTGGTCGAGGTTGAGTTAATTTTCATTACCTTATCTACTGTCAGGTAGTTCAGAGTTTAATAATGTAATATATTTTATGAGATGATCAAATCTCAATCATAGAACGTAAAAATTAAAGTCCTAACTGTATAGAAAAAGCCAGGGACACTTTTCTATGCACTGATGAGAACTGTGAGATGAGATTGAAGCTGCAGTAGCCGTGAATCAAGATTATTGTTAAATAAATGTACTGAATTTGTTTGATAATGACTTTGACCAGGACTCAGATAAACGTTTTTCACCACCATCCCAAAAAAAAGATTTTAACCGTCCCTAAGTGAATGTAAACCATCCAAAAGGTTCAGAAACACCAGGCGTAGGCGCAAATGCACAACTCGCAGGCGGTTCATGTTTTCCAGAAAGACAGTCCTTACTGAAGGTTGGTTTGTACACAAGAAATCAATCAGCGTGGCAAACAAAACACAAAAGGCTAAGCAGAGTCAAGGTAAGGGCCAAAAAACAGGGTCAAAAACACTAGGAGGCAAATACACTAGGAAGAATCCTCGAACACTTGCTACGAAGGGCGAAGACGAACCAGCAGAAAGAGCAGGGAGCACACGGACTATATACACAAGGGAGGTGGGGATAATTGGACACAGGTGTAACACATCATGGAGGGGCAGACGATCACAAGGGCGGGAAGGGGATCTGAAACGAGAGGAGAGCTAGACACCAAAATAAAACAGGAAGCAGAACTGAAAAGATAAAGGAAGATAAAAACGTGACGTTAAGTTCAGACGACACACGACAAATTAAAGTATTAGTATTCAAGGTTCAAACAAAAGTTTAAGATTTTACGCGTCATATTTTTGAAGGCCTAGTGTTGAGTAGCCAGCCATTGATAGTGATAACTACAATCCCCTCAATGGAGTCCTGACACTGGTGGAGGTGGTTGATGAAACCATGAAGCGGATGAAGCTGGTGAATCTATGATGACTGGGTGGTGATGTGGCGATGGAGGGTTCCCGCATTTCAAGACAGCAGCAAGATGACAGGCTAACAGTCACTTTATACTGAACCTGACCTAACCAAAACATATCATATGTAATTAAAAAGTACTGATAGAATCTAGCTACCTCAGCATTTTACTTCAGTGCAGTATTGTAGAAAATGTGCTCTTTTTTACCTCTGGTTGGCAGGTTTACGATAATGTTGGCCTGACTGAATTTAAGCTCCAATATTTCTCAGAGGATTAATAAATGTAACCTAATCCTGCTTTGACAAACGACAAATTGAATAAAAGATGTTCTGAACTGTTCACAACCAGCCAAGTACAATATAAGGAAACAGTGTCTGAGTGTGTCCGTTGTATTTTAGAGAGAGAGTAATAAAAATAGGAAAAGGAGAAAAAAATCTTTCTTTTTATATAATTAAGCTGTAACAGTGAGGTGTTCACTGAGGCACATTTGCTGCCAGACACTCAGGCCACTTTAATTGCCATCTACAGGTGAAAACAGCTTCTGCTGTCGACACACTCGAGCAGATCCAAACGTCTAATGGCCTCTCCAATGTTTTCATTCTCTGACTTTTTAAGTTCGAGTGAGCATTTAAGCTGTTTCTGCGACTGTCTGCTAATTGGGATGTTCGAGGCTGTGGCAAATTGGTCGATCAGTGGTGTAAGAAGTCGTACTGAGAGGGAAGAATAAAGAGAAAGGGAGAAGGCAAGTGACAAACAGGGCCGCGGTGAGACGGTTCGCAGCTGCCAAGCAGGTAGCTGCCCTCGCAATGTGACACATCTGCCACCTCAAACAAGGTGCACCGAGGAGCTGCCAACTACCACCACTCCAGCTCTTTCTCACACTCCTACGACGACAGGTGAGCTCTTCTCACACGCCAATGCTGTTTGAAATAAGCCGTAGCAGTGCCAGGTGCCGCTGAAGAGAAAAGGAAAGGAAAGGAAGAAAATAATGTTAATCCTCCTGTGTGGACTTTACGGTGGCAGGAGTGACAGCATGCCTTCCCAGGAGACACGTTGGCTCTGCTATTGTCACCGCTATGGACACAGCGGCCCTCTGAAATTAATACAAGCTGACCAGCAGCCTGCTCTCTCGGCCTCGATGGGGACAGCAGGCTTATTCGGGCTGACAGAACCTGTGACTTGTCCCAGCAAAGCCTGGATGTCCGGGCTGCACTGGGACATTAACAAAACGACACTCTGCATGAAGCGTTCCCTTGATTATCACTGACTGTGGCTTGGTTAAGTGAAATAACCGCACCAAGGTGACTTTCACAAAGCACCGACTTGTCTAGATATGTCTGATAGTGGCTTTATTAAAGAATATACACACATCTATCGTTGAATTAACACGCCGCATACTTTTTAATTCGAGGCGTACTCGGAGTGCTGCTTCTCTTCTGTGCAGGATTTCCTCTGTTGTTACGGAAAGAGAAATAATTGGTAATGTAGCGCTGCATTAGGCTGATTGTTTTCTACGCATCAGTAAATAGCATTTAAACATCTGACTCCCAGCCCGGAGCCAGCCACTGATTCACATAACAGCAGTGGCACTCAGATGTGACAAATCCAGCCAAAGCATGCACAACTGAACACACACATACACACACTTTGTGAGGACTAAAGTCAAGCCCTTTCTGCAGTGTTGTTCTGCTGGCCCATCGATTGAGGACCTCCTGATGCGATCAACAGCTGTCTCTCAGCCGAGTGGCGAGCTGATGGCCGCCTGGTGTTGTTCTGCCTCAGTGTTGCCCGTCAGGGTCAGCCCCCATCCCCACCCATCAAAACCCCTCGCTATGTGCACACTTCGACACCGAGCTGAGTAACACTGATGCTCCTCACAGACAGTGGGCTGCCCGTGAACGGTAGCATGCTGGTGGGCGGTGTTAGCCAGTTAGCTCGGACTTCACGGCCTCTCTGTGCCAGTCCCAGTGACTTCTGTTCACACAGTTTGTGGAATATTTTCACTGTGCTCACCTTCAGAGAGAAAAGGCAGAGTTGTATATTTTATCTGAGCAGGCTGACAAATATATTCTGTTCCAGGCAGGATATTGATTTAGTGCATCACTTTAAAATCCGGCTTTCTAGACAATTCAGCAGCCTCGCATTTGTTGCGCAGCCTCCCATCCCTCTTCTCTCAGCATCCTTTTCCTCCTCATCCTTGTTCATTCAAAGCCGAGGGCCTGATGTATAAAAATATGCAGAATTACAAATACATCCCTGTTTAGATTCATCAGTGACTCTGTTTACACAGTCAGAACACACAGCACATTATTTACATTAGGATTATGAAGCTGTGTGCACGATCAGTTTGGAAACTGAAAAAATGGGCGTTCGAGACTCATTTCTCCCATAGTTAGCCATAAATGGACGTAGACACGGCCTTAATTAACTGTTTGCATTAGAGCTTGACAATACATCAGTGGATCTCAGCTTAATGCAGATGTATCAATGAATGTGACAGTTAATGCCAGCAGCTGATTTATAAAAAAAAATAAAAATAAAAAAATGGTGTCACCATTGAGTAGTTCGTCCACCAGAGAGCATTAACAGGTTTATTTTTACACTGAAAAATGTCCCACTCAGTACAGTCACCTGAAAATCTAAGCAATCCACATCAGGATTGATTGTTTATGTTTAAAAAATTACCATTAGCTGAAAGATCAATATCTGTCGACCTTCAAAATGTGGATTGCGCCGCATCATCAGGGTTCTCGAATGATTTCAGATCAGCTTTCATTACGCACGGCTGTGGCTATTTATAGTGTCGATATCATTTTGCCGATATGTTCAGACCGCAGGGAAATCTGGTTTGTTTCTCAAATTAGATCTGAAAGAAGGATAATCACTGTTGCATCACACTGTTATTTGCAAGTGATCAGATTTTTGGTGCAGACATCTCCAACATATCTGCACGGGTCGCTGTGGTAACGACGTAGGCGTTAATTACTCCTTACGCTGGTGACACTGAAGCAGTGATCAATCATCTCGCCCGCCGATCAATCACGTTGTCAAGTCGCAAATTATTTCAGTGCGACTCCACGGACTGTTGTTTTCTGCCTCTTCTTACATAAAGCTCTGCTAGTAGCAGCATGGATTCTGCTCGGCCGCTCTGATGCACTTTCTGGACTCTGGACTCGTCATCGAGTGTCGGAGCACCACACATCTCTTCCTTTTTCTTTTATCATGCAAATTTCTCTTTACATTTTCCTCTCCCCTCCATCCTCCTCTCCTCCTACTGTTGCACTTCCTCTTCATCATGGCACTTGTCGAGCAGTAACTTCTAATTAGCATCAAAAGGCCACGTCCCATGCAATATCTATGAGGTCTGACATTTGTGGCCAGACAGGGATCCCTCAGATGACCCCGGGGCCTCGCACATGGAGAGGCCTGGGAAATATCAGACACCATTACTCACCATCTTGTAAGGATATTCAGCCCAGCGTCTTCAGCCCGGAGATATCCAAGTTCCTGTGATAGGTCAAAACTCCAAGCACTCCTCTTACGAAGATGAGTGTCAGAATGATTTATGGTTGTTTGTGTTGTTGGTCATGCCTGTAGCTGTCTTTTATTCAGCCGGTGCAGTGCAATCTACTTTTCTAGTTAGCGGGCCGACGACAGCTTCAACAGGCGTGTCCACTTTTCTTACTACGTCCAAGATGAGAAATCCCATGTAACACAAGTCACGTTAGTACAAATTCAACAACACCCCCGAGGTAAAACTGGGCTGAATCTTACTGGCATGGTCCAGGAGAAATGGCTAAGGGCCAGTGACCACAGTCTCACTGGTGGTAATCTCAGGTGGAAAAACCTACAAGCCAGATGCCCTCAAGCATGGCTCTGCTCTGGCATTGCCTCAGCGGGCACATAGTCGATATTGTACCATTGTTACCAGGGCTGCCCATGTTCCCCCTGCTATTTTTTTTTTTTTTTTTGATATAGTCAAACTTACATTTTTCAGCCGCTGCATGTCCAGACTTCCCAATTTTACAAATGAAAGTCTGCAGTGATGAAAAAAATTATTGGGAAATTCCAAGTGGATAGAAGCAAACTGGAATGTAAAATATGCAGCAGCTTGCTGTAGTAGTTTAATTATGAAATTTGAGCTGGTCTAACACTTTGCTGATATGACTGACCTCCTTTCTCTCGAGCTCAAAATAGCTCACTCCCACTGCCTGAATCCTGCACCTGGGTCTTTTGGCAGGAGTCAAGCAAATCTGATCAGCCTTCCTAACATCATTTTGCCTTCAAATTGATGAAGCATGTCCAACCCCGAGCAACAATCCTTTTTGCAGTCGAGCTCTGTGTCTGAACTTGAGGCGGGTATTGTGTTAGATGCGTGCCAGTGTGGAGACAGAGGAGTGGCAGCGGGATGGATGCCACCCCCCGGTGAGAAAATGAGTGGAATCACAGCATTTTCCACCCAGCTGACACCCAAGACAGATGGAGCTAGCGAAACACTGCCGCGCAGCCCCAGCCAAAACCATGGCAACAGCGTGTACGCGGCAAGAGAAAGCCTGCCAGGCCAATCAGAGAGGAGAACGCATCGCCACCTAAGTAGGTCCCTGAGGTAGACTCAGAGAGGATGATGGCCTAGCGGATGGAGGTTGGAGCTGAAAGAATCAAGAGGATCCATCATAATGTTGGTGGAAGACTGAGAGGAATATAACACCATATGCTGCATATCCTAAGGGATGATTTGATAAAGGCTGCAACAACTAGGATTTTAGATCACAGGCAAAATGGCATGTCATCATCATGCCTCTGTAGCGCTTTTAAACAGAAGCAGAGCCTCAAGGCATGTGTGTGGTTGATGTGTTTTTAGGGAGTTGTTTGTTGAGTGCTGTGTGCCTCTCCAGAATCTGAATTCACCTTACTGTATTTCTGTATTGTTGCCTGCAGGGAATTTGTCATTTCACTCAGGGATCAGTTGCACAACTGCAACCTTACAGCTGCTGGAGGTTCAGGGTCTCCATCGAGGGCAATTTGTGTGTGCTCGACCTCAGGCCCTGTAGCAGAATGAAAGTCTGAGTCCACCATCAGCTTGTTGACCAAGCAGCTTGTTGTTAAAAGGTGAAGTTGGGGTAAAGGATTTACCTGAAAGATTTACAGCATCGGACGATCGATGTACAAAACCCTATTCCAAAAAAGTTGGGAGGCAAACAAAACAGAATTTGATCATTTGCTCATCCTTTTTGACATAAACTGGACAAAAACAATATCTTGAATGTTAATTCAACCTCATTGATTTTTGTAAATGCTTATTCTGAATTTGATGCCAGCAAAATGTCTTGAACAACAACTACTGTACACACTGGGAAAGTTGTGGAATGCTCAAAAAACAACGATGAAAGATATTTTCGTGTATCTTGATTAAAAAAAACAGTAATTTGACCATGATGAACTTTCATTATGGGGATAATCGTGAATATCTTCACATGAGTGACAAGAGAAAGGTGTCTTACTCGCTGATGTACAGTCCTGTTTCATTTTGAATTGCCTAAGCTTGTCACCACGGCTGAACGTATGGCTTGCACATCTTTACCGTCACAAAAACAAGTTAAGTAGGATGTGTGGATGATTAGGTTACCGCCATTTATTTTTCTTTTAATTGTGCAGGAAGACCTTTTGACTACCTATTTAAGATTTTTTTTTGAGGATTTTTGTTGCATGAAATTTTTAAGGCTCGGGAACACCTCTTAAAACTGCTGTCGGAAAGCAGAGTTCGTACAATCAGGGGTGTTAAAGATTCTCAGCGTAGAAAATGTACTGGGACAGATATTTCATTTTCTCTGCTGTGGTTAAAACTAAGCCCTCACAGCATTTTCACACCATCTAGATGGGAAGGACTGGTGTAATGTGGGAGGCCAAGGTAAATGTCATAAAACATGTTCTCATTGCACAAGTAGGGGGGAATAAATAAGATTGCAGCACATTTTCTCGAGCGGATGTCAAAACGGCTCGTTTTTTAATGGAATTTGTGTTGATTGAAAATGCGTCAGTTTTCCTATTACTTTCAAGGTTTAACTGCCTGATATTGAAGCTGGAAATGACCCCCACGTGACTTCTTTGTACAGCTCTCAGATCAGTCCTGTCAGCTGCGTTTTCTGACTCTCCTGCAGGAGTGCAAGCGATGCTTAATTTACAAATGCAAAGAAAAAACAGTCAAACTGCCGTCTCTGCATTTCCAGATGGGCTCTGCAGCGCTGCAACACCTTCGTTATGACACCCACTCGCTCATATTTAGCCAGATAAAGCACCCATTGACAAAGGTACAGTATAATTGAAGATATTACCATCCCAAATAGTATTCACTGAGGTAATGCCTTAACTTCTTCAGCATATCCCCCATTCTTAATCGAGAAGAAACCAGTGTCACCTTGTATTTTTTTCTTCCTTTAAAAATACGTGACATCACAGCTGGCTGATGAAAATGTCTATGATTATAACAAGTGAGCGGCTGCCTCAGCTCTCATCCCTTTTGAAGAACTTGTGAAATTGAGTTTTTGGAGTGTCTCACTCGTTTCAATTTTCTAGGAAAAGCAGAGAAATTTTGTGGCTCTGAATGGCAGTTATCTACGCTACGCAGCCTGTGCACTGTGTTAAGCTGAATTGCCTTTTCTTCACAGACTCTATGGAGGCCTGGTGATTATGTAGAGCTTTTTTCTCTTTTTTTTTGAGGATAGATTACACAGAGTTTTGTCACTCAGAGCTGTAACTTTACTGCATGTGTGGCGTAGGCTGAGATGCACGACAGCGAACGACCAACAAAACTAAGGACGTGATCTTTGATTTCGAGGGAAAGGAAAGGAGGGATATACCAACAAGTATTTATCAAGGGTGACTATTGAAGTTGTGCATGAATATAAATATCGTGGTTCAGTAATTGATGAAAACTGCCATGGGATATAAACGCAGGTGTCATCAGAGCCATCAGAGCTATAAGTGTTTCTGGCATTTATCTATAGGAGTTTGAACACACTGAATTATTTATTCTTTTTTCTTGCCTAAATATTTTAATCCAAAAATAAGACTGCAGGTCACCTGTAACTGCCCCTGACAATGTCAAGGCAAATGAACACTAAACACTTGTTTTTCTGAGGAAATATTCAGGCACCTGGCAAAAATATTGCCATTTTTTGACCCCTGCTTGAGAGTAAGAGGCAAAAACTTATTATAGTTCTTTATTTCCTTATTTACACTAACTTTACGTAAATAAAATAGGCAAACAACAAGTGCTTAGGTGAAAAAACAGCCTATTCATATAGAGAAACACATAAAACTACTTAAACTTGCAAAATGTCAAAGTTTAGGGCTTTAAAAACTAATATAAACTATATATCGCTGGATTTGAAATCTCACTTCCTTCGTGATGCATCAATCATTCTGGCGTGTGAGTGAATCAGGAGAGAGGAGAACGAAGAGAGAGTGGCTACATGATCACTCATTGGCTGTTGCGGACCCTAGGGCCGGTATAGAAACATTTACAGACACACAATGACACCAACACATAGAGTTTCTGAAAGGATGATAAATTAAACCAAAAGAAAAAAAAACAACCCTGTCTTAAACCACCTTCCTGTCTATTTGACAAGACAACAAGCTCCCATAGAAGCACAGATGAAGGATTCCTAGCATAAACATTAATCTCTTATATGGGGCTTTAACTTACAGTGGCGACATACACATAAATAGGACATAAACACATTCTCAGGCAAACATCTGTCTCTCTCTCTATTCCACACACACACTCACAGCCGCTCCCCCACATGCATGGCATCACAGTGGCCATATCCTCCACTGAGTCGAGCCTTTGATGAGGCAGGCGATCGTCTTTGAAGCCCAGCTCTGCCATCAGGAGCTTTTAAAGAAGCCCCACTTCTCTCTCGCTCTCTATCTCTCTCTTCCCTCTCTTGCACTCTACAAACAACTAGCTTATATCGCCAACTGAACCGCAGATACACGCTAGGCCACACAGATAAACCCAAATCTGATCTTCCTCATCTTGCCTTGCTTCCTTTCATCCCAGTCAAAAGATTCAGACACAAACCACCCCCATCTTCTCTCTCTCTCTGACTCTCTTCTTTTTCTCCCACTGAGGCTGTGACTGCTTTATCTTCTGCATTTTATCCTCACCCCCTCATCGCATTGTGCTCCTCCAATCTCATTACCACTTTAGTGCAATCCAAGGCTCTTGTCTCGCAGATTATGTTTATCGCATTTGGAGAACGAACAACAGGTATTTGAAGTATGCTTCCTGTCCAGTATTCAGAGATATCTCGGTGGAGGAATGGAACCATTACAGTATAAACAGGAGATAAAAGACATTTTGATTCTCCACACTTTGTTTGCACCTTGGCAAGCCTTTGCCCATCGTCATGTCTGATTCTTCCTCTTCTACAAGGAGCCTGATGAGGATGACAGTGTTATCGTACATCTTAGTTTTTAGCTATGCCACTAACATGTCAGCCTGTTGGTCATTTTCAGGCCAAACTGTCAGTTTTGCACAGAAGATGTCCCAATCTAATGAGCAGATTCCCATGACTGCATAGCCCGTTAGCTCAGTTGGTAGAGCAGGCGACCCATGTACAGAGGCCCTGTCCTCGCTCCCAGGGCCCCTCGCTGTGTGTTGTCCCCCCTCTTTTATCTGTCACCTCTGCTGTCCTATCAAAAAAGCCATAAAGGCCCCCCAAAAAAAGAAATAAAAGAATGACGACATGGCCAGTCGTCTAGCACCTCCCTAAGGACAGACTTGTTTTGTGATGCACTAACATTACACTACCTCTGTGTACTGTGGCTTAAAAGATGAACAGTGCAGCCTCTGGATGAATCTCGCACGGCTTTAAAGTTTAAGATTTTGCTGCTGATTGCACGTTGGTGACAGGATATAAAAAAGTATGCGCGAAAACTTTAATCCATCACCCACACAGTTTTGCAGTGTCTCAGCCATTTGCATGTACCTGACAGACAGTCTAAGACAGTTTTTCTCTCTTAAGCTTTAACAAGATCTCTCAGATTTCCTGCAGTTTCTCGGGGACTATTGTCCGCTGGTGCCCACACATGAAGGTACCTGTTAGCTCTTGTGTCTGACTGAGTCGGCCAGGAGGTGCCTGTTGTCCTCCCACACCAGGCCTCAGAGACTCTGTCATGGCCCTAATGAGAAGTGGACCTGACATCCTCTCCAACCACTGCTCCTCTCTGCATCCCGTCAGCACCCACCTCTTCCCTGGTCTTCTTGCCCAGTAATGATGGCAGCGAGGTTGCGGCACTAGGCAAATTGTAGGGTGAATTATTGATGGGTCACTGGGCCTGTCTGGTCTTTCAGGGAGGGCTGATCTCGTATGACACCCATCAATGTGTAAACCGGTATGAGAGGGTTGCTATGTGACGGGAAATCTGTTATTTTTCCTGTGTGGAGCTTTGAGAGAGGTTGCTGATGAGGCCCGGTGTGCCGGCATTATTATCTCTCAAGGTGCGAAGACAATGCTCGCAGTGATTTGCTCTGACAGATGGCTCAGAGAGAGCTCCACAAATCCAACCAGGAGTCTCCATGTATTTTTCTAAACAGCGAAACATGGGTGGGATTAACTCGTCCCTCTGGATTTCCCCTCTTTCTTTTTCTTTCATTTCATGCGCACATGATGTTGCAATAACACTGCACACAACAATCGGCTTTAGATGGAAAAACAGCAGCATCTGACTTCCCAAAGAAAAAAACCGAAGCATGCAGTGCCACTCGGTGGCTACCCTGTAATATGAAAGATTAGATTGAAACGTCCCAGTGATGACCAGTTGTGTTTACAACAGTCAATCAGGCACATCTTCACAGGATCCATAATCCTCTGCAGCGGGAAATGTTTTTTTTGCTCTCTTCCTGGCATTCACACACACACAGGGCAGATATAATGGTGTGCTTTCATACTCATCGTAATTAGGCTCTGGGTAGCGTCAAGAGCTGAAGCAGAAGGCAGAGAGTACATATGCACAGTAATTGCATCATTGAATCGAGAGAAAAAACAGCAACTGTGACTGCTGTATTATACAGTAGCGGCAGTCAGCAAACTGTGAAATGATTTGTATAGGCCCAGTTTAGTGGGTCAAAGGGAGGGGTAGCGAGTAGGTGGGCGGCTCATGTGCTTGAGAGAGGAACATTTAAGCTGATGAACATTGCTTAACAATATAGCCGTAATGTGGACTAATTTAGAGCGGCTCCTTTTCCAGCGGGAGCCTGATTGAGCAGCCGCCACTTGTTTGTTTTCCAATTTGGGCTTTGGTGGGTGCTTCCATTTTACCAGTGCGTTTGTTTTGTGAGGAGTCCTCATGTCTAATTTATTGGATCTGCTTTAGCATGTTCGCCTACTCGCTCTCAGGCGATGCAATGCTGCATAAATTATGCAGAGTGCTTTTTCGTTTCCGACATCGGGCCGGTGTGGGACTGCGTGCTGCGTGTTAGCAGACAGTGTTCAAGACATCTATGTTACCCTGCCAGGTTTGCCGATTGAGACGCTGAAACATGTGTCGCAGGAGCAAAATTGCAGAAAATGATTACAATTTTCAAAGAAATCAATGGCAAGGATGGAATAAAATGTAGGTTTTTAAAAAGAGCAATCAGTAGACTTTGCAGAGAGCCTTCAGTACAATAGACACCAAAAGCTTTTATGCTAACCTTGAATATTTAATACGAATCTTACACACCACTAATGCTGCGCAATTAAGCCGCCATCTGTAGCTGAATGTTCAACGCAGGATAAAGCTTTCTCAAAGGCAACAACACTGAGATTCAGACTTGTTGAACCTTATTTGTGGAGTGTAGGTGCTGCGACCTGTGGACTTTTCTGCTTCACAGTCAGCTGGCACCAGCAGCTTGTGAAATGAAGAACGAAATCAATGTTCAAGAAAAGGTCTCCTCCTGTCAGTCTTGTCAGATCCAGCTGAGAGGGTAGAAATATTGGAGGAAGATGACTGAAGCAGAGACTTGTAATATTCCTTTCAATCAGCGATGACTACACCCGGTGTCTGAGATACCTGTTTCTGTTTGAATAATCCCCCGTGTTCCCTCGTCAGGCCCTTGAAGATAGAGAGAAAAGAAAAGGATCCTTAATAATGATCAGTGCCGCACGGAGAGAAAACAACAACCAAGTGCAGCCGATGCTTATAAAGAATCGACTTTGTGTTTGAGTTCCCTCGCGCTGAGCTTCTTACTGTATTAGAGCCTCCGCAGAATTAAACTTTAGATAACGCTCAGCCAGCAGCAGCCGCTGAACCTTATTTTGATATGAATGTGTTAGATTGTGAATGTGGACGCACATTTTTAAACCACTGAAGTACAGTAATATTTTGTAAAAACAACAATGCACAAAAGTACTCCGACTCTTCCACCCACGTACAGCCGACTGCAGACGTACCCCCACAGGTGTACAGTTTAACTTAGGATGAAAGTCAAACTTTCACTCCTGGTTGGGAGTTTGTCTTTTTCAGTCTGAGTTATTGATCATATCAACATCATTAGAGGTGTAGAATAGAGCCGCGCAGGGTTGAAGCCCAGAGGTGAGAGGAAAAAAACACTCCAAGTTGGTTTTGACTAACAGAGGGCCGACCACACAGCTAACAACAAGCTTGAAATGCATAGAGAGATACAAGCACAACATTCAGTGTTTGGCAGATGGGCTCCAACAAATTGACTTTTCTGTCTCTGTTATGTCTGTTTGATAAAGCTCAGGACAGACGGACTCAGCCAGAAGAAGTTTTTCCTCCATTTTCTTATTGACAGGTCATGTATGATTGGTTGCCTGAAAATGAGTAACGGTGACAACCCCAGCGCCTTTCTGAAAAGTTTAGGGTTTTTCAACCAGAAGCACTTCTGAAAAAAGACGCTGGCAAAAAAAATGTTACTCTAAGACCAGAAGTTAAGACTTCAGATTTTATAATAAACGTCATTAATAAATGGTGAATTTATATTTAAACTGCAGTTAATAGTTACTTCTTTGTAAATATAAATAAAGGTAAAGATTTAAAACTATAAATTTACCATTAATAATGGTTGTAAAGTGTTATCAATTTTACAAAATTATTATTTGGTCTCATTTCTTACAGCGGTTGAAATTGATTTGTGAACAAGATCAAAAATTTAAACTGTGTTTATATGTGGCGGACCCTGCCACCTTTCTAGCTTCAAACAGTGTTGTGGGGACCTTATTTTTCCTCTGAGAACAGCTTGTTGATTCAGTTATGGAAAAAATAAATATATCTGAGTTTATATTATTACCTCTTAATGTTGCAAAATTCAAATGTGAGTTTCAATTGTTTCTCCAAAACTACACAGCGCCTGTTTAGTCCAGTCTGTTTTCTTTGTCTGATGTGATATTGAACTGATATCTTTGTTGGACTACACATGTGAGGACGTCATCTTTAGGATGTTGTGATTGACACTTTTTTTTCACGTTCTCCTGACATTTTACATAACAAACGATTAATCCAGATAATAGCTGGCACATTGATTAGCAGTGAAAACAATTGTTAATTGCCGCCCTACAATTAAGCAGCGCAGCATATAAAGGACTGCAGATGTGACCTTTTGCTTGCAGAACGATGGCACAAATATCAATGACGCCAGGAAAAACCACCTGCGTCAATCATTTCTTTCTTTTTCTCTGGCTCATCCACAAGTGATCGCTGACGTCGCAGGCTTTCTGAGTCGATGATTGACATGTCTGTGTTTTTCCCAGTGAGGACAGGCAGACTCTGCTGCCTTTTAGCTGCTTGATAGATTTGTTTTTGATCAGGAGTAAAAGCTGTCCTCTGACATTCAGGACAAACAGAAAAGATAATGAGAAAATTACCCACACTTGCATGTTGGTGTGAGATAGTGACGGAGGCAGAGGAGGTTAGTTTGCAGATCTGCGTTCATAAGCTGCCAAATAGGAATTATTTATCTGTGGTCTGAAGGAAACTCATTTTTTTCTCATCCAGGCAACATCAGAAGATTCTCAAAATGTCACCTACCGAGTTTTTTCAGCTTTCGTCGTTATTTTCGGTGCACAGGAACCTGATGTGACTTCTGTGAGAAGCAATTGGTTGACTGTGAGCTGTGTGTGTGCCAGACCTGTAACAAGACAACATTATGCATGCACTCTGCTCTGGTCTCAAAACTGGAGGACAGAACGAAGGAAACCACAAGCTGGCCTTTGAAGCCGAGCTGAAATTTGCCTTCAAACTGCAGATGTGTTTTCCATGACACTGCTGCTTACTTTCCATTTCTCATCTTCAGCCACTCAGGCTTTCTGCCCGCTTTGTCTCCTACATCTCAGTAATGTGAATAAAGAGGAGGTGATGGCAGGTGGTGGAGAGACGGGGCTTTGTTCTCGCATTAAAAGCCCACATTTTTCCCCGAATCGGCGACACTGTGAGTGAGGGATTTGTGCTACTGATGAAGCTCTCCTCTGGCTGCTAAAAAACACAGTCGCGCAATTAGTCTTTTTATTGCTGCGTTATGTATTCACCGTGTCCGTCACCTGTCTGATCAAGAATGTGTCTTGAATGCGAAGAAGAAAGGAAAAAACAGGTGAGACAAACTAAACGAGAAGGTTGGTTGTCAAGCCAAGAATTCTGAAGAGGAGTCAAGTAAAAAACCTGCAGGATTAAGACACTTTGTTGTGATCCATCAGCTGGTGAGAGTCTATTTTTCTTACTGTCAACAAAAAAGACCGAAAACACCAATGAATTAATCAGAATGAACACGTGTTGTCTAAAAGCCTGATATAGCTTATCCCTCTGTATCAGACATTTTATTGTTTTCCACAATTAAATAAAAGAATGAATGAGTCACACTCGAGTCGCTGGGAGACGTCTTTCATTATCATGAACCTGGTTAGTTTATTTTATTTCAATCCCACATTCACCATCCTGCTGCTGTAAATACTCACTAGAGCACCAAATTAGCTGCTAGATCCCAATAAATGTTCCTTCTATGCCTGTTTGAGAAACATTTAGAGGTGCGTTGGCGTTCTGCTTTCAATATATATTATGGTGAAACACACTGATTGTAGCAGTTTGAGGCATCATCATATTGATACTGCGCCACAATTATTTATAGCATAAAAATCGGACACCGTCACATCGCTAGTGATGCTAAAAACTACAGTGCACAGCTGTTTCAGCCTTCATTAAGCTTTTTTTAAAAATGAAATGAAAATATAGATTTTTGTTACCTCTTTCTAAAGATGTTCAGTAGTCACCAACAGGCTCAGAGCTGTGAGCAACATACAGTACAGGGCAGGAAGAGACAAACTCATTTTTGCTTTCTGACATATAGAAAAAATAGAATATTGCAGAAGGTCAACACGCTCCTCAAAATACACAAACAATGCATTTTATCCTAATTTCTTTACTCCTTTACAACAACATTTTAGCCAAACAGTCCTATGAGCTATAGCTAAGACCTCTAACACACAGTAGCTGGTATAGACGAGTGCAGAGGCCCATTTCCTTGTGTCCCTTTCTCCCCGAGGCGAGGACTGAGAGGTTTTACTGGTAAACAGAAGTGGCAGACCTCGAAATGTTGCCCCGAGTCGCTCTCGCTGGGCTCTGACCATGTTTGCTGTGGGAGAGATGACTGCATGCCTGATGTGTGTCTTCAGCAGTTAAGATCTGATAGAAAAGCCATTTGTGTCCAACCTCCTATCCTCCATCCTACCGGGAACTCCAGCTGAAAGGGAAGAAAGGACCTGTCGGCTGTCACATCGGATCAATGTCGGGCTCTGCTGAGATCCACCATTCTGCCGTCTCATCAGACGGGCAGAGAAGTTTAATACCACGAACATAACCACTCTTGAAATACATTGATAGCTTTGCATTATGGGATGGATGGGAAGGCGGTGCAAACACAAAGTGCAATTACAGTAGCACTTCAGTAATGAAGCTCACGTGCTTGGTGGAGGCTCTCAGTGTGGCACCGGAGACCGGCAGTGTGTCAGCGAAGACAGATTTATGAACACGGCCTTTAATTTAGCTTGTGTGCTGCGTACACTAAATCACTGAGCAGATGCCAGCCAAAGGGGTTTTACGATAATTAATCAAGTAATTTATAAACAAGCAAACAAGAATAAATGACTGCAATATAATCTGCTGCTCCTGCTTCTCGCCTGTCTGTTACGTAATGTGAGTCTGTACTGCATGTGTTTACCGTGCATGATCACATATCAAAAAAGCATGTTTCGGTGTGAAATTCATAAACGATGTAAGCGCAACATACATGAGAGCAAGTGTGTGTGTGCTGTATGTGCGTGCTTGTTTTGAACAAAGTGGCCGTCTGCTTTGAATGTGTGTGTGTCTGTGTGTGCGTGTGTGTGTGCCTGTGGGCCTCTGGTGGTGGTAGAAAGGACCGATGAGGAGAGATGGGACCAGGCGGGGGGGTCATTAGTGCTCTCTTTGATAAAACAGAGAGCCAGGGGACTGGAGAGGGACTGCAGCACATACACAAACACACATTCAGCAGAGACTGTTTGAATTATTCTGCCAGAATTAACAAGTATGTGTGTGTGTGTGTGTGACACGCGTCCCTCGGCCCGGTCCACAACTTTTTGAAAGAACGCAGAGCCAAGTACTCTCATGACTGATACCTTAAAGCTAATATTTTTTTTACTGACTTTAAAGTTCAAAGTTTTCGTCAACCTGCAATCAAAACATTTTGGTCATTTCAGTTGAGAGATTCTTACGTCTCTGTGCCGGCAATATCTGTGGCTGGAGGTATTATGTTTGAGTTGTTGTGAACTCAATACCTGTAACGCTTTGAGGGAATTTCTCCAGATTTGGCACAAATATCCACAGGGACTCAAGAATGAACTGATCTGATTTTGGCAGTTATAGGTAGAAGGTCACTGGGACCTCACGACATCCCATTCCCTTTATTGTTGGCGCTGCTGTTGAAAAGACAACTGGATTGTTTCTGTTTTCTTAGTCGCAAAATAACAACAACAACACGGGACAAAAAGTGAGTTTATCAAATCATTTAGTTTATAATAAAAATGTATCAGCAGACTTATTTTTCCCTGAAGACACACCCACACAGACCTGAACCAGACTAGCTGGGCTTTCTGATGAATAATAAGTAAAGATGTCTGACCAGACATTGATTGTTTTTGAATATTTATTGTTGTAACACAGGCTCTTGTCTGACTTAATGCCTTATTTGTGGGTCGTGCATTCAGCATATACAGCAGACAACATCTTCAGACAGCATCTGTGAGAATATTTTATTAACCAGCCTGAATCAAATACTATTTAAAGCCCTTTTGCAATTTCTGGTGATTACAGTCGTCAATTCAATAACTGGTCCTCTTGTTCATTCAGTCCTCTTTGTAATAACTTATTTATTTTGCGCCAATTTGTAACTCGTATTCTCGACAGCGAGAGAGTCTGTGATATAGTGTGTGTTTGTGAAGCTGTGATGTCTCACGGGATTCGCTCTGAACTCCAATAACATGTCGGAGTGTTTCATGCAAAGGCTCATGGGTTGGAAACAGTCTGTGTACATAATGTATAGAAAGTCTGTGAGACGTGTGCATACATTAGGTGTGTTGAAAGGTACAAAACAATGAGAGAAAAACAATATTCTAATAGTGAATACACAGTAATACTTGTTCACTTTGCTTTTAAGTCATTATTTTCAGACTACAAGGGTTACTTTATATTGATAGAAACAATAATAATGAAGGCGAGTATATTCCAGCAGTCCGACTGCAATTTCTTTCCCTCTCCATCTTCCTCCATGTTTCTGCTGAGTCACTGCTCTGCACCGCTGCCACGCTCACAATCTCTCTCAGACTGTGCCTCGTCTTTGTCCAGACTGGCTTTCTGTATCTTTGTATGAATCTCCCCCTTCTTCCTCTCACCTCTGCTCTGCTGCCTCATCCCTTTTTGTTCCCTCTCTCTTTGTAAGGATTTCAATATCATACTTTTCATTTTATGTCTCATTTGAAACATTTTTCCCACTGGCTAATGGAGATTTGGTGACTGATAATCCAGCTCATAAAATGATACCTTAACTTAGCCACAGAGAGTCTGGCCGGGAGAGATGGAGAGGAAGTGCGGTTTTAAATGGACTGCTTTAGATTACATCGATGAGGTTGCTTTTAATCCTGCTGGAGTTCTGTTGTAGCGGGCCTTATGTTTCACATAGTTAGCTTTAGAGGAGAAGCAGAAGGGGAAATGTGTGCAGGCCTGTGACAGTGATCATTTTAACGATACAAAATGTAAGACTTCTGCATTAAATTATCTAGAAACAACTAGAAACTAGAAACTTTGTGACATATCTTGTTGAGTTGTTTACTTACATTATCCCACATCTTTCCAACAGTGTTTAAGCCCAGAGGATGTAATTGTAACTGTAATTTTCTTTAGCGTAACCGGGCGTTTCATTTGATCGGCAGTTGTTATAAGTTCTGGGAGAGAGTCAGAGAGTGAGGGAGGAAGTTGGTGAACGAGACTAAATGTAAAGTAAATACAACTTTAATGCGTTACCTCCTCTATGAACATTTGTGCCCGGTGTTACTTGTGTGAGATTAACTGTGAGAGTGTTGTGTTTATTCGCATTACTCGCATGTTTATTCCCTCCAAACAGCTGGATACTTTACTGTAAATTAGCTGTAAACTCCCACTGACCTCAGCACTCACCGGTGACTCCAGTTCTTTCTCTCCTTTTTGTCCAACATTAGAGTACAACATTCAACAATCCACGGATCGCTGCTGCAGTCAGGTTGATAAACAGGAGTGAAGATAAATCCACTTTTTAATCCCAAAAGCTAATAAGTAATCTCTGAGCTCTCCTCCCGTCAATAAACTGCTCCAAATCAGAGCAGAATCCACTGAGACTCTGGGTGTTATTCATCCAGAAGGTCTGGCTCTGCCCCCCTAGTGGCAGAAATTATAAACTGTGCATTGAGGATGAGATGACGAGCAGTTTTTCTCTTGGTAATACACATGTTGTATGTGTCGACTAACCAAGTCGCCTTCTTGTTTTTTTTCCAGGTGTTCAAGAGTAAAGTGTTGGAGCTGGGAGAGAAGCTGCTGCCTGCCTTCAACACGCCAACAGGAATCCCCCGAGGAGTCATCAACCTGGGGAGGTGAGTCTCTGCGCCAGCCTTCACCTCCAGCTGTCCTCCATCTAAGATAAAAGAAGATATCAGGTTATCACGCTGGCTTGAATTAATCAGCGCACACCCCACTTCGAGGCACAGACAGAGAGGTCGATTCAAAAACATGAGCCGACAAACAGAAAATATGCTAATCCAGCTAAAATGCAACACTGAATTTTAACTTTCAGTTCACTTTCTGTTTGCACATAAAAATAAACTCACACATGTTCGACAGAAGCCCGAAAGAAGAAGGTAAATCCAAATCTGGATGATTTATATTGTAAGAATATTCAGGCCTGCGTGTATTTGCAGACATGTCGTGTTGAAGAAAAGAAAGTTGTCTAAACAAACGGCTCCACAGTCTCCGTTTATTGACAATGGAGCAGCTGCAGGCTGAGCTTTACAATCACGATGACATTTGGATAAGAATTAATCTGTGTTCACAAACAGTCACCGTCTGAATAATATTTGCATGTTTTCAAATGAGTTGTGTTAATTTTTAATCTGTTCCAAACCATTACCTTTCTAATCTAAGAATCTTTATTGACACGATCTTGTTAATGCCACGGTCATGCAACACAACTTCAAGCTATTTACATTTTCAGAGCGATTTCACCATGAATTTCAAGTCGCCTGTTTGGATTTGATCTTTTTTTAAGTAGGAGTGGGGATAACAAACGTGCCTCTTCTTTTTTTTGGATTCAACACATTTATAGTGAGACTGAAATAGTTAGTAGTCGGAAAACATTACGGGGAAAAAAAAACATCTGACAATCTGATGAATACTGATAACGGCAGTGTATCACTGACTGCGACGGTCAAATTATCACAGCCTGAAGCCCGACTTTACCTCTGTTTTACCTTATTAACACACAGTACAAGGCATGAACAGGGAATACACTTCAGATCATGATTCAGCTCGATGACTGGAGACTGGATCTAAAATGTTATTCTCATACAGCCATGATTTAACTTATTTAGACAAATTTGATCGTCAAACTCCTTTTATGTCCTTTTTTTAAAAACATTTTGGTAATCCTGCAGTGTACCCGCCTCTTCCTCTCATTTCCTAATCTTATAAGAAACTTCCTGGCACCTCTGTCATCCACCTGCTACCAATTAACCCACGTGCCAAGCTGGACAGCTGCTGGCAGATTTAATTACCTTATTCTACAGTTAATTCCTGCTACATCACCAACATGGGTCTGTGGTACAGATGGGCAGGAAGAGCCAGGCTGCCTGTAGTCTGGCCACACAAACAAGCATATCCACACTTTGCGCACACACACTCGCGCACACACACACGTCACTTTAGGAGAGAACATATGCAATGTGTAACAGAAAGTGAACAGGCAGTGAGCTCTCGCTGGGGAGTTCAGTTCTGCTGCACAGCCTGTGGCTCTGACAGTGTGGGATGTATTTTCTGATATGCTGTAATTGATGTACTGTTGTGTACGACTTGAGTCTTTTCCTGTATGATTAGTATTATGTAATATTGTGCGCATGTTATGTCGAAGAAATTTAGCTCCAAGCTAACTCCGGTACAGAACACCAGATGGAACCAGGTGAAAGAAGTTTTTCTTTCGTATGTGCTGAAATGATTCATTTACAAAGCAATTATTTGGCAGACAGAAATTAATCATTTAAAGGTCCATTATGTAGGATTTAGAGGGATTTTGGGGCAGTAATGGAGTTTAATCATCATAATTATGTTTTCATTAGTGAAACTGAGAATCTTTGTGTGTGTTACCTTGGAATGAGCTTTATTCTCCCCTCTTCTACAGAGTCTGCTGTTTCTACAGTAGCCCAGAGTGGACAAATCGAACACTGGCTCCAGATCGGAGCTTTCGCATTTTTAGCAGCCACCGTAGTGGAGAGTTAGGCGAGGGGTATTCAGTTGGTTGCAATCATCAACTCAGTAGTTTTTTCCAGCAATACTGGCAAATGGTTTCTTGCTCCTGCTTCAATTATGATCATTTCCTGGTATTTCTTTCTTTTAGGACAGTAGTCTGAATATTTGGTGTTTGGACTGTTGCTTAGATAAAAGAAGGCATTTGAAAATTGAGTTAAAGGTTGATTGACAGAAAGATTACCTTGGCAAAACTTCTTTTTCACCAGTTCTCAAGTTGAAAACTTCAGGAGAGAAAACAATTCAGATCACATTAAAATGGATCACCAGAAAAAAAATATTTCCTCACTTGCCCCTCAGGGCTTCCATAGGAATAATATCTAACAAGTAATGAAAAAAACACATTAGATCTTTGTTTTGACTCAAATCTATAGCACATCCACAAGCTGGCAGTTCATCCTTCCTTGTTTATTAACATAGGATTGTACTCAGGTTTAGTAGTATAGTATAACAGTCTGTTAGTCTGCATAATAATTATGAAGTTGAAAAGTCTGTATTAAAGTTACGTTAGTTCTCCCTTTTTTCTGCCTGAAATAATTTGGAAGAAAAAGAGGGGAGTCAAACCTAAAGGGCAGAGTTATATAATCCTGAGCGAGTGGTTTAATCTGGAGTGGCAGTTGATGTGATGATGCACGCAGGCGGAAACTAAACAAAAAAATGTAATTAAGGTCAAGTTTCCTAAGGTCAACATCCCTTCAAAATGCTGAGCGTGGTCCAGATTGTCAATCAATTATGTGTTCCTAGTCAACTCAAAAAGTTATTTTTTGTTAAATTCCACAAAAACTCCCAATTTCCTCAACACATTATGCGTGACATGTCATATTGACTTTTTTCTCTCCAGAGCTGATTATATTTCCGCTGGCTGTGACAGAGTGTGAGGCTGTGTTTGTTAAAGGGGGGGAAAAGATTAATGGTTGAGTGCCGGTGTTGTGACGTAGACACCTGCCCCTCCAAACACGGCGCTGCACCTCCGCTTTGATTTCTCAAGATTGATTCTTCTTAGATGTGACTCCAGTCAGAGCTTCTAATGATGTAGCCCCCAAAAACTTTTAATGGATGCATTCATCAGCGTTTGATTCCTGCACCAGCCACCTCTCTCAGTCCATTTTCTACCCTTCTTACAAATTCAGTTCAATTCGTTACCGGATGTCTTATCTTCTCCAGCATCTATTAAAGGATATGTAAAGTCATTGTAGTAGTACATTCTGCTTCTAGTAATCATAAGCCTGACATTAGTGCACCGTCTCTGAGACCGCACATCTACTGAGAATCACATTTGCAGAATATTACCCACACTGCTTTGATGAAATAAAACTGAAGGCTGTCATTTGTTTCTGACCTTCAGAGTTCCTAGTTATCTTTTTAAAGCTGTCATCGCACCGTTAATGCACATAATTTGGCTGCGATGGAGAGTTTTGGGTTGAGGTTAATGAAGATCTACACAAACATCAATCACAGCCGGCTAAAATAAACATACTTCATGACGGTGGTAGAGCTGATTTCACAGACCTGATGAGTTTATTTTTAGCACACACGTCTAATTAGCCTGAAATGTTGTAATTACAAACAGTACGCCACCTAATTTCAACTGTCAAGTTAACTTTAAATATTTAATATAACTCAGTATATTTTAATTGATCGGATGAAAACATCTTTCACCCAGAGACGTAACATGGAAGTGTGAAAAAATGCCAGAATACAAACACAGATGTTTCATCCAGCACGTAAAAGTAAAGATTATTTTCATGATAAACTTTTTGATCTATGAAAAATCAGAAAATACTGAAAAATGCCCGTCAATAGTTCTCACAGCCCAACTGTCCAAAAAGATTTACTTTCACATAACAAAAGAAAAGACCTAAATCTTCATATTTCAGAAGCTGGAGCCATTGAATGTTAGAATCTCTGCTTAAAAAAAATGTATTAAATGATTAATCCATCATCAAAACTGTTGCTGATTTATTAATCAAACTACTGCTTCAAAGTTAAGGAAGAGCGAGTTTAGGAGGATGAGTCACGCTCCAACTCCAGAAACCGCAGATGACAACAGCTAAATGTTCGAATAGATCAGTATGCTCTGGGTGGCATGTATTGTACAGATCTCTGGAGACGTACAGAGGATGGTTATTGATTTCCCTATGAGAAGGCAATAAAAAGTAGGACCCAATCTGTCTGTTGTGAAGCATAAAAGCACAGTCTAGGTACAGAAGGCCAAGAGGCCCACCAGCCACTCGGAGTCAAAAACTTTCTACAACTATGTTCAGCTGCAGCTCTGAATGTGATGCTGTTTTGTGTTATAACTGACAGAGAGGATGTTTCTGAGTGGAAGAACTGAAAGAACTGATATATGGTACTGACTGGCTGATCCAATTTCAGTTAATGTATGTCTAACATTTAAACTTTATACTCTACTCGTTAGATTTTCAGCTTTACAGCGGCAGCCCGGTGGATTGTTTGTTTTAACTTGACATTAGTGGACTCCAGTTTTAATGAGTAAACATAGTTGGCTATCAAGAGGTAACTGTTGCATTTGTCAGTAATAAACAAAACAATAGTAAATGTGATAAGTGTGTTTTATACTTGAAAGCATGAACTACCCACTGCCCATAACAAGGACGCGCATACAGTCTAATGAGAGTTAATGAGCTTGGTTGTTATATTTATGTGAATATACTTCTGCTTATTAGTTGACAGCGTGGAGACAAACACTGGCTTAGTTACACCAACAATGTGAAGAGACACACATCTTCAAATGTCTCTAGTCCTGTAATGTTATGCTCTGCCACTTTTGTGATTTACTTTTCCTACTGCATACGTGTAACATCCATGATACTTAGTCTACCTGTCTGGATGTTGTCTCTGTTGCAGTGGCACCAGTTGGAGCTGGGGCTGGGCCTCAGCCGGGAGCAGCATCCTGGCTGAGTTCGGGACCCTTCACCTCGAATTCGTCCATCTGTCGGAGCTCTCTGCGAATCCCATCTACACAGAGAAGGTGCGATATACATATATAGATCACATTTCCAGTTCTACCTCGCAGAACAACTCACTACTACCTTACTGAAGTATCCCGATGATCTTATCTTATTGTCTGGTGTCTTTCGCAGGTGATGAACATCCGAAAACTGCTGAACAAGATTGAAAAACCCCACGGCCTGTACCCCAACTTCCTCAGTCCAGTCAGCGGCAACTGGGTCCAACGTAAGTACTGCCTTATTCTGCTTTATCATCTGTGAAATTATTGTAGGATTATGGGTATATTTGGGTCATAGAGAAATGTGTGGAGCAGTTTAATTTGTCGTGAAGGACAAGGTCAATGGCTCTCCTAAAACATAAGGTTGAAATGTGAGCTCGGTAACATATCCATCTCTGAGCAGCCCTGGGAAGGTCATCCTTGTTATCCACTAAGTATTACAGTAATTGCATTTTCTCAATGTGGGTCAAGATTACAGTGCAAGAGTTCGTAAAATGTCATTTCTCATTTTCATTCCCTATTTCTGACTGCTTCTTTTAGCTTTGACACCTCTGACAGACCTTGAGTCACCTCACGTGTCAAAGCTCCTTTAGCTGCTCGTCTGTGTCACCCAGCCATCCGTCTATTTCCTTTCATTTTTAATATCAGGCTCATAGCAGTGGCTATATGACTCCCGTTGCTCTGGGTTATTAAAGTGATAATGAATTCAATTACCTCGGGAAATTGGATCTTTCCGATTTACCTGAAAGGAGGTGGAATAAAAAATCGTGGGATATGACGATGCTGGGTTTGAAAAGGTTGTAATGTGGATGATTACAGAGGCTAATTGTTGTGGGTGAGCATAAAGAGAAGCAAAATTGTATATATTTATTCCAACAAAGGAAGAAGAAATCTTGGCTTCACAGCCCTCCCTCCACTGTCAGTGTCAAGGACAAACACACACAGCACCGCGATAACCTCGCGGGGGAGTCTGCAAAGGTGTGCGCGCATGCAATGAGCATGAGTGGATAGATTTAGCCTCACGCACGCCCACACCGCAATATCATATTCATCTTTATGAATTTGAATGTCGACTTAGGAGCGGGCGGGAGGAAAATCAACAGCCACTTGTTTCAATTTACACTCACACAAGCTTGAAGTGTGTTACATAATTTAGGTTTGAACTCAACTAAACGGAGAGTGTGTGGGTTCACAGTACATGATCATGCACGCCACCAACTGCCCGGAAAAAGCCAAGAAAGAATAACACAATTTAGACAATAGAGTGGAGTTATAATCTGAATGTTCGACCACAAGACGCTGTGATTCCAGCAAATCAGACATTCAGGAACAACATTTCTGCTCACCATGTTAAAATTAAGACTTTTTTAGACCTTTAAATCCCACAATTTTGCAATCATACCATCTAAAGTGAGAAAAGTTTGATAGAACACCAGAAGGGAAGTTAAGCTGCAAAACCAACTGAAAATTATAATTTATTTTAGGTTAATTTAAGTTCTCTCTTACATGGACACTCACTTGTTCTTAGTCTATGAGCTTTCTAGCTACTGTGGGTCGCGGTCATGACAGTGTTTACACAAGATAAAACTTTATCGATCTTGCAGTGGGGAAATTCACTTGTTACAGCAGTTCAAGATTCAGAAAGCAAATAAAAATGAAACAAACCAAAAACAAGAATAAAATAATATACTAATGAAATGTGTGCAGTGTTCGCTGCAGATCTGATGGTGCCGACTGAAACTCAGCAGCCTCCTGCTCTGACTGACACACTCCTAACAGCCTCAGATTGGATACTACACTATTTTATGACTAACATTCATGCCGAGAGCAGGCGCAAAAAATGTTTAAAACTTTGGCATATTAATATCACGATTTCTTTTTTTTTTTAAGGGCCCTCTTCACCCTGACACGGGTATTTGTTCATAACAAGCTTTTTCCATGTGTTTTGGCCTCGTGTACACTCGTAAACAGCATTTCAGGTCACTGAACAGCTGACCTTTTGAAAAACTCCCTCGGGGATGAATTTATTCACAAACTCTGTCGTCAGCACGTCTGGACGGGCAGAAACAGAGATTTTTGGAAACTCTGATGCAGACACCCATGTTCGTGTCCTTATTGTGTCCTTTTAGTGTTTGTAGCGTATTATTTGTAAATGTGAACTTGGTTATATGTTAAAAAATATTGAAGAATCTGAGTTTGTTGGCTTTTGAAGACCTGCAGAGACTCTGTCTGAATAAAGACCTGTGTGTGTGTGTGTGTGACCCTGCTGAATGTTATCCTCCTTGTTCTCCGTCTTAGATCATGTTTCCATCGGTGGCCTCGGGGACAGTTTCTACGAGTATCTGATCAAATCTTTCCTGATGTCAGACAAGACAGACGACGATGCAAAGAAGATGTACTACAGCGCGCTGGAGGTATGGAGATTTCAGTCTTGTGTTTCTCACAGAGCGAGGGGTCCTCTCTGGTAGATAAAGCGATAATAATTGCAGTAATTTGCATGTATGGCTTTGATCAAGCAAAGTAATCAAAGTGTTTTACACCCAAGACAAATAAAAGACAGGCAAGGGGACAGTTGAAGACTGAGGGGAGGATGAAACACATGAAACACCTCATTCATTTTGTGTTATTTAGACGTAGGTGTCAGTTACATACATATTCCTCATGGCCTTATTGGCTTTTATGGAAAGAGTCACGATGTTCGGGTGATATTTGGCACCTGGCGTGCGAGAGGGAGCTTTGAATTAAAAAGAAAAAGATAACAAGGAATAATAGAAGAGTTTTCTGTCCTCACACAGGCAGCATTTTTAAAAATTAATAGTTGCAGTTGAAGCCTTTATTAATGACCATTCTGAGCTTGACAGAAGGATTTGAGGAATGAGGGTCTTCCACTTCTCTCACAGTGAATCTTCAAGTACAATGTCTCATTAATTTTATCTTGTGATGCAATTAGAAAGTGAATTCTGCTTTCGACAGAGCACAAGTGTAGAGGTTGGGAACTTGTCTAATTCCTGTTTGCTCACCTGCTGCATGCAACAGGTGTGCCAAAAGTGAAAATTGAAAATATAGACAGTCTGCTGTGATTTTTGGCTCACACAGAGGGGAAAAATAATAACAACATGCATTTAATCTGTCTGTCATGTGACATTTATGTTAAATTCAGACTTGTGCTGTGTTGGAAGTTTTAAAGCAATGTCCAACGTAATAATATTTAGTGCTGGGTTTAAAAAAAAAATCAATTTCCAACACAAATTGATCTTAATATCAAACGATCCACAAATGATTGTCCATTTAGTGAGTAAATCTTTAAAGGTTTCTGCCACAGTGGCAAGCAAATGTTTATATTAAGGCACATGGCACAGGGGCACAGACTTCACGGTGCATTCAGGTACGCCTTGAAATCATTATCAAGTGCTTTAAAGGTTGTTTAAAACAGGAGAGCTACTTAATTATTTATTTTTATTTTCCTTTTGTTGAAATGCATAGGTCTACATCTGTCATTACTTTTTATTGTTGTTTGATTACAGCATTCTAAAAAATCATAATATCCCACTAACTTCTTTCCACAGGCAGATTTAAAACAAAAATCGATCCATTTAATTCACTGCTTATTGTTAACATAAATATGTTTTAGTGACGCACACAGTTAGAGGGTTCCTTGTACAATTTACAGCATTAGTTCTCTCAGAATCTCCTTCATATCCAAGCAAAAATGTAACTGAAACATCCCTAACCCAGTAGAAATCGAATCAAAATAAATTAATCAATTAGTTGCGTACTATTTTAATAAACAATTAGTCGGTTTGAGTCATTTTTTAAAAGAAAAACTATAAAAATGATCTGATTCTAGCTTCTAAAAAGTGAATTTTTCTGTTTTTTGTTTTTTTTTTCACTCCTCTATGACACTGAATATCTTTGGGTTGTGGACGAATGAATACATTTAAGGACGTCATCTTGGGCTTTGGGGAAACACTGACCAACATATGTGTTGTGTACAGATGAAATCAACGATGAAAATAATCATCAGCTGCAGCACTAACACATGGATGTTTCTCTCTTCTATTAAAGATTCAGTGGCTCCTATCAGAAGTGGGCGTAGCGCTATAATGGATTTCTCTTATTCAGAGCACTAAACTGCACAATGATTATATACAGTAGTATTTTTTGTGACAGATGGGGCGGTTGCAGGAGAAAGAAAGGAAGATAACATCAAAAAGGGAAGTCTCCTGGCACTGCGTAATGTAATGTAAAATACATTCTGTGCACATGAACCCCGCTGCACAGTACACACATGCATAAAAATCATCCCGAAGTCGTCTGTTTTCCTCTTTAATGGAGATAAGTTCATAGTAAAGCACATTTCCTCTGGCTGCAATTACAGTATCGCAGACAATAACTCCAGATTGCCATTGAGAGTTCCTCAGTTCTCATCAGAGGGTCAAGCCAGAGGCATAACTACTAATTACAGACTCTTCTCCTCCCCTGTGACTTGGTATTTAAATGGCGAAGGACCCCCGTACTATCAGATTAAGTTATAGACTGTATGTTTCTACAGAGATCTAAGGTGAAGCGGCAGCACGACTCATTATCTTTGGCATTCAAATAAAAGTAGATTACTAATTAAAACAGTGTTGAATGAAAGAACATTTTCCAATTATCCTATGCCATGATTACTGCTAACAACAGCTAATTAGTGGGAAAATCATCAGACTCAGCCCTCAAGAATTCCTGAATTTTTCTGAGAGCACTGTATTTATAAGCTTTCATATTATACACATTACTGTGTTTTGTCCCCGGTTGCAGCAGGTTGCATCTTTATCAAATCTTATTTAGCATGAAAGGCTTCTCGTACATTATATAACAGTTGTAGGAGAGCTGGTACACCACTAACATGATGTTCATCACACAAATCTGAAAGCAGATGTCTTCATTTCCTCATCTTTCCTTTTTCTAGGCTCGTCTTGGAAGAGCTGTTTAAAAAAGACAGGAATTAATGAATGATTGGACTTGAGATTCAAGAGGGAGTTTACACTTTTAATTATCAGCACTATGGGGGGTGTTGCTGCTGCTGCTGCTGCTGCTGCTGCTGCTGCTGCTGCTGCTGAATGACACAAACCTGAATTCAGATGCAAAATGCGCAGCAAGCCAGGCGAGAGGGAAATGAGGAAAAAAAAAATCAAATCTGTAAAAGAGAGAGAGAATGATGAGTCATTTGGAAACGATCTCATGAGATGTCCTTCTATATTCTGTCTTATAAAACATAAATGCTGACAAGAGACACAGCTGCAAAGAGGCAGAAATTCACAAAACCTAAGTTTGCAGAATTGAAAAAGAAAGTTGGGATGTTTTGTCTTTTGTCGATACAGAGAAATCTCCCTTTTCTTTGCTCTGTTACCTCTATCTTTTATTTTTTGATCATTTATTAAAGCATTTGTGCTGGACCGTCTCTTTCACAGATGGAATCTCTCAGAGGTTTTCCTTCCTGTTATACAACACATACATAATTTAGCATATAAATACAGACATTTTCGGTGTAGCAGCCATGTTGGACGGGTAAGATTGCCCACATATACGGGCTGTTATAGAGAACATGGTTTATCGATACCCCTACTGGGAATTTGGTGATTCAACCTCCAATTCTGCCTGAACTCTCAAGATAAATGTTATTAATGATTACTGTCAGATTGAAACTAGTTTGAGAAGTTATATCAAGGTCTAGTTTGTGTGTAAATGTACACAGTATTAGCATCAGAATATAGGCATCACTGATGTTGCAGCTGGTAAAGGTTGATTTATATTTTGTATTTATATTCTTAATCTCCAAACTAATGTTGTCAAATGAATGTAGTGGCGTAGAAATATAAAGGATCATAAAATGGAAATACTCACTCCAAAATGTAAATGTGAAATTAATGAAAGATTCCTAATCAACCAAGGCATCAAATTTATGTGGCACAAAGTATGTCAATAATTAATAGAGAGCACTTTTACCAGGTTTAAATATTCCTGACCGTGTGTTTCGCTGCAGGCGATTGAAGCCAACCTGGTACAGAAGTCACCTGGGGGTCTGACCTACATGGCTGAGTGGAGGGGAGGCATCCTGGATCACAAGATGGGCCACCTGGCCTGCTTCTCTGGGGGCATGATCGGCATCGGGGCCGATGACGGAGTGCCGGAGAAGAGGCAACACTACCTGGACCTGGCTGCCGAGATCACACACACATGCCACGAGAGCTACACTCGCTCAGGTGAGTGGAAATGTCAGAGATGCTGAAGAGACGCTTCACTTAGAGAGGCTGCGTTCAGGAGGCTCGATGTCGGGCAGAAGGGCAGCGGTTTAGAGACTGCTCCTACTTGTTTTGGTTCAGATATAAATGTACCATGTCAAACTAAAAGATAATCTAGGAGTAGGGGTTACGGAGGAAGATTGGAGGTTTTTATCTGATGTAACAACAAGGTCAAGATGTTTCCACGATGCAGTGGTCTTCCCTGAATCACTGGGGATTTAAACAGCTCTGCTTGTGCAAGTTTTTGCTTTATTTCATCCTCTTTGACATACTCAACTGCAAAAAGTACAAAGAGAATTTATTTAATGTTTCACTAATTGTATTGATTTTTATAAATATATGCTAATTCTGAATTTGATGCCAGCATTCAAACAAGTGAGACGGGGGCAACAAAAGACTGGAAAAGTTGATGAATGCTCATAAACACCTGGTTAATTGGTAACAGGTGATAATAACATGACATCAATATGACCGGGGCGTCCTTGAAAGGGTCAGATCCTGTCCCCAAGTACGCAGGTATGTCTTAAAACAAAGCTTTTTTTATGTGTTTTGGTCGCCCCTACACACGTTAATTGTATTACAGGTCACTAAAAGCAGAGCTTTTAGAAAACGATATAAAAAAAGATATTCAGAAACACCTTTTTCAGTGTTTACGTCTTGACCACCAGCAGCAACTTTTGTTGCTCAAAAACAGTTGCTTACAATGTCATCAGAAGCCATACAGCGCTTCCTATCTACAGCGCCCCACGCCATTCACACACAGATGGAAAAGCCATTGGGATCAATTTGGGGTTCAGCATCTTGTCGAAGGACACGTCCTGAGCCACAGTCGGTGTGTTATAAGACCTAGAAAGAGTTAGTTTTATAGTTCATCGCTGTTGCGGTACACTGTATCTGTCGTGTTAAGAAAAGGTTATAGTGGCATTCAGAGTAAGGAAATTGAGAGTCTGGGAGAGTGATATTGAAAATTAAAAGGGCCTCCGGCTTTTTAATTTGCCCTGCTTTAGAAGGAGTATCGTTCTCGGTGGCTACACCTCGACAGAGAGACGACGAGCCTCATAAGCAGCAGCTGCGAATTCAAGTTCTCGATTATTCTCATGGTTGCAGGCGGCAGACATGGAGGCGCCGAGTATGTTCGATACTTATAATCGCATTTTGATGTAATTCTGGAGAAAGAATGACAAGAAAAGGAGGAGAGAAAACGGGTGTAAAATAAGAGTAAACATTGTGTTAAAGCTACAGGCAAACAGGGAGAGTAGAAGACTTCTGATGTGATTGCACTCTTAGAAAGAGGATGTACCCAGGAGAAAAGGAGGAGGAAAAAAGAGAGGAACGGTTGCCAGCAACAATCCCACATTTCTCTGGAAAGACCTCCGTTTGATCTCTTCTCTACTCCTGGCATCTGTCTTGGCCCTGACAATAATCTCCTCTGCTAATTTCAAGCTTTTTTTTGCCCCCCTCCACTGTTGGGTGGGCTGTACAGATTCATCCTCCAAGTGTTCATTCGCCTTCGCTTCCCCAGTAAGCTAATGTGACTCATCACATAACAGGTTTCTTGATGTGCTTGGAATACTTTTGATCTACAGGGCCCAAAAGGCTTCTCTGGCTTTCTCTCTTTCATAGTCATCCACCAGGTTTCTCTTCACTCATTAAAGGGAATGGGTTGTGCTTAGCGGCTCTTGGATTAGCTGTCTTCAGGAAAGAGAGAGAGTGTGTGTGAGATTTGCTCTTGCATGTGCGTAAAGTGGCTGCTGGTTTGCTGCGTCTTAAACACTGATAACATGAAGACTCTCCTTCTGCCGCCGCTGCTCTGGATCTCTGCCATCATCGCAGCGACACACTGATGCTGGAAAATTGGGATCTTAAGGCCAGCAGCAGGGGGAGGGAAAAAGTTGTATAAGACTTTCAATGCGTAGCTTTGTGCGTTTCTACTATTGTCGAGTATCACTTAGGAATGTGGCTTCCTTGTGCTAAAAGAAAAGGGAAAAGATAAATATTTGACCTGTTAACGTCACCGTATGACTGGTGAAATATATTCGTCTGCTGAGGCAAGAAGCAAAAAAAACGTGGGCAGAGTTGTTTCCCTAAATATTATGTTTCATAATAGCTCAATAACCACACTGAGTCCAGGCAGGATGCATCCCGTTCAATCAAGTCAACCGGCAGCAAAAACCTCGGATTGGCTACTTCACTTGTGTTAGCTCCAATTAATTCAAACTTGATATGAAATTTGCAGCCCTGGTGTCAAAATGTGCCGCTATTAAAAGTTTCAGTAATATTCAGTATTATGCTGCAAAGCGAGACCTGTGAGCTGCTCACGGGTCTCGCTTTGCAGCTTCTGGAAATTTGCATTTCAACCTTGCAGCTAATTAAATGTCTGTCTGAGGATTTCAAAGTCCTTATTAAATGAATCTTCTATCTAATTTTCTCTACACCTCTTATGCACTCAGGCATAATTAGGGATAATAAGCACAGGTTGGTAAAAAGATAACAAAGTTTAGACCAAACATATATTCTGGTGTAAAAGCAGGTAAAGTAAATGTGCGTTTGACACGGGCGTGCTGTTCATCTGATGAACAGTTAATCTCTGTTGAACCTGCGTTAGCTCTCCCATCACAAGCATCATCAGCCCAGAGAATTATTTAGTTTCCAAAGCGGCAGTCAAGAAGCAGAAAATCGAGAGTGGAAAGAGCCCAAAAGTGGTTTAGGGATCGGACATATCTACTGAAAAGTGCTTTGGTTGGAGAGGAGAAACTGAGCTGTGGAGTGACAGGTGTGGCACGGTTCTGTTCTTGTGCTGGCTCTGTGTAAACTGTTCTGAATGGATCAACGCTGCAGTTACCGTGTGGAGTTTTTGACCTCTAGTTGAGCAATGAGTGTCCCAATGTTTTCACGCTATTCCACTGATCTACAGGTGGCAGTGACGTGCCAACAAATACTGCAACATAGGCCGAGAAGAAGAAGAAGTAGCGCCCAAGTTAGTAAAAATGGATGTGCAGGATGTAAAATAATTTGCAAAACAGTTTATTTTAGAGGAAGGAAATGCATTCAACATGTTTGTTAGACGTCACAGATACTCGTAATGTGTTTTGGAGAATGATACTCCACCACAATGTAAAATAAATCTAACTTTAGTTTGGTTACAAGAAACTGAGTCTCGAGTACCAATTAACCGAGGATAAAACTGGGGCACATCTGAAAATCTTTTACAAAAATATGATGAAACATACTCAGATTGAAAGTGAAGGTCTGTCTCTTAGATATATTTCAAACGAAGGCTTGTTGGAAGGTTCCTGGGATTAAATTTACGACATGAAAAGCTAGAGGCTCCATATTGTAATTTTCCCACTGCGACTCTACATACGACACCTATTTTATGCCTGGAGGAGGGATGCCATCTTTCATTCTTTTCCCTGTTCGTTCCCTGTATTTGTTTGCTTATTTGTTGTTTTTCTTCCCAAATGGAGACAAATTTGTGATTTTCTAGGGTATAAACAAAAATATTACTTACAAACTAACATGAAGCCACTGGTCTACTGTATCATCCTGTCCTGATGGTGTTTCAGCCACAATACAATTACTGATGGTCACTTTTTTTTCCTACTTTCCTTCCAGTCATTAGCACTTCATACAGTGATATGTGTTTAGTAAAGTCTGTGGCTTTATGTAGAACAGTAAATACTTTCCTGCTTTCATGTTTCTTCCTGTCTTTCTGCCTCGCACGTCAACACTATAACATACTGGCTGACCAGGTGGCCCTGCCGTCTGCCACACTGACTTCTTATTTCAAGATGATTGTCTGGTCGTATCAGATGCAGCTACTTCCAAACCCTCGCTGGCCCTCAAAGAGACCCGCTTCCACCAACACAGTCCAATTTTCCAAGCGGCTTCCCAGTGGTTGGCCAAAATGACAGATGATAAGCCAGAGAAATAGAAAATGTCTAAGCAAATGGAGCACAGTAGGTAGAAACGGGATTTCAGCATTGTCTTGCACGACACAATACAGCTTTTTTTCTAAATGTAAGATGTTGCTATGCCGATGCTCCTGTCCTGACCTCGGCAGGAATAGATTCCTTTGTGCTGTATCATGAATAGGATCTCTTTGTGATGTAGTCTCGAAATGTGGCAGAAATATAATGGAAGTAAAACAAGGAGACAGAGAGAGAAAAAGAAACCGACGGACCATCTGGACAGCTGGGGAGGTCTTAATTGTTTAACTTGTGCCTCAAGCCTTTTTCTTTCGAAACTAACAGTAATTGAATTTCTTCTGTACACCTTGATGTTATGTTTGCTCACTTGCAAATAAAAGAAGAAAAACATTCAGTGTGCTTTGAAGAGGATTTTCAATTTAGAACTGGACTGCAGATCTGCCCTCGTGTCTATAGGCCAGAATGGAAATCGCTGTTTGATTTTCGTTTAATGTCGTGTCTTTATTTTTGTCTCCATCAGCCACCAAACTGGGACCAGAGGCGTTCAGATTTGACGGTGGGGGTGAAGCCACGGCGACCAGGCTGAGCGACAGATATTACATCCTGAGGCCGGAAGTCATCGAGAGCTACATGTACATGTGGAGACTGACCCACGACCCCAAATACAGAGAGTGGGGCTGGGAGGCCGTCGAGGTGAGACACACCAAGACAGTGTTCATGTTTACTGTAACAAACCAAATATGAGACAACACCAGCGTCTACAACACCTGTTTTTGGGAAAAGGCATGTCGCAGGAACACTTACAGTCAATTTAACGTAACACTAAGAGTGTTAAGGGAGCCCCTGCAGGAGATTCAGATTGATTGTTTTCCACATAACGGCTAATAAAGAGCTGTTGATTCTGCATATTTACATTTTTCTTGTTAAAACCTGAGGCTAGGAGAGACCAGCAGTCCCAGACTGGGACCAAACACAGCCTCTGAGGAAGTGGAGGCCAGTTCAACTAGAGGATATACAGTACCAAGTAGTATATGAATATTCAAAACTGTTTCAATACTGATTCTCTGCGGTCTTGATACCAGCTGCACTTTATTGTTCTCACCGACAGTGAACTAACACACCCACACCGACCCACACATACGCACTCAATTGTTTGAGGCCTGAGCTAAAAAACATTTAAAAAATAAATGTTTCTAAAAAAGTTGTTTCTAAAAAGAAATTGTGATGAGACTAGTACCAAGGTGGTTTTCTTGTTGGCTCTTGGAACCTCAGGTCTGAGCTAATAGGACAGCTAACTGCATGGCTAACCAAGCTAACAGTTAGCAGCAAGTAAAGCTCACTGTCAATCATGAAGCTCCTGAGAGTTGAGTCAGAGGACGTCAGAGGGAGATGCAGAAAATACTTCCTCCATAAAATAAGATCCAATTTCACCCAAATCAGTGAAATAATTGTAAATCTGTGTTTTTGTACAAATTATAGATTGTGTTTGTGCTCCAGCGATGTGAACTTGAGAAAGTGTTTAATCGGATGGAAAATGAACATACACCCAGGAAATGATAAACTCATGAATAAATTAAGAATACTTACAACAGTACCTACTTTTTGTTTTTGTTGGGTTGTACTGGGGTAAAGGTGACATTCTGAAGGTTTACGGGAACTTGGAAGTGTTTTAATTTCCGGACAGACATAAATTCATGACGAGTGGAGACGAGTCAAAAGTCTCTCCTGTCGCTTTAACTGCAGAAACGGTGAAGAACAAATCATCTGTCAAGCAGCCGAGAGTTAGTGGTATCATAATATCATAATGAGGAGCTCAAACAGAAAAGTGGTAGCAGCCAGAGAAAATCATTCTGACCACTTCAGCAGCCTGAAAAGGCTTCAGAGATGAGGACTGTCTTCTCTTTCGGCTAATAGCATCTCAGGGAATGTTTCCTATCTTAACAAAGCCTTTTTCCAAAAAACAATCGGGGCTGGTCTGGAAGCGTTCAGAATGATTTTCTCGGGCTGTTATCATTTTTCAGACTGTACCCGTCACAATGTTCTGTGACGCTGTTAATTTTCGGCAGCTTTCCGAAGGCTTATTAAACACTCGAGAGAGACTGGCTAGTTCAGCAACTGACGCCTAATTTCATGCAGTGTTTTGAGCAGTGCTTGCTACATTCAGTCTGCTTTTCTGAATATGTGCATGTCTAGTAATGGAGTATGACAACTACCATATTTTCAGATGAAAAAAAACCCATTAAAAACATTGTCTTATATCCAGGCCTGTGCGGCACAAAGAGTAATTAAAGTGGGAGATAGTGTGCAGTATAATCTTGTACCCTATACTCTCTTCGTCGTGTCTTGCACTCTGATTTTTATAAATTGTACTTACCTACTATGTCAAGCCCCTGTAGCACCCTCAATTACCCTCAACCAGCTTCCTTGATATTGCGTGGCACTATACATTAGCTTGTAGATCAGGCAATCCCGCTAGTAGGTGGTGAAGGTTATGTCGGGAGCACCGTTATTAATGTGGCAATAGACAGGACATTAGCTGTAGTAAACTGTAGAGGGCTGGCATGATAGATTTAGTATTAATTTAGTGCGCACAGAAGTGGAGAGATCAGGCTGACGAGTTTGACGGGCCTTTAATTATCGGTCACAGAGGTTGAAAGCAGTGCACAACGCTTCTCTTCATGAACATCAAGCATTAACACGTCGGGGTCTTTGTTAATTAGCACGTATAAGCCAGGCCTTTGTAGCAGGGGTAATAATGTGCTAATCCGCTTGGCTAGCTCAGCCACTCTCCATTAGCCCTTGTCAGATTCAGCATTGCTCGGGCCTCAATTGTGTAGCCGGCTGAAGGGCTCGACATGTTCCATCATTTACTCTTTCTTAATGCATACGTATGACACAGTGTTGTTGAGTAAAGGATTTTCTCTCTGTGCACAAAATCAGAGCCAGGTTACAGTCTTTTACTCATATGCCCCGTGATTTCCTTTGTGCAGTTTGTACAATATTTGATTCTTGGATGTTTTTGTCTGTCGTCAGGCCCTGGAGCAGCACTGCAGAGTGGAGGCCGGCTTCTCCGGGATCCGGGACGTTTACACCACGACAGCCAGCCATGATAACATGCAGCAGAGCTTCTTCCTCTCAGAGACGCTCAAGTAAGTCCCATTTCCTCAACACGTCACCCCATGGTAACAGAGAAATTGGCAAAGGATGAGTAAGCCATCACAGAAACAGAAAGTAATCTAGGCTCTGATACTAAACCTCGGGATATAATCTCTTCTGTCCACGAAGCACACTCATGATGTGATTGAGACATGGACACTCTCTGGACTCCACTGAGGTGATTCCAATCACACTCATCATGAAGACACAGATGGTGTTCAATTTTACCTCCACTCGTTCTTGGATGATTGAGCAACACGAACTATTCAGATAAGACACAGGCTTCAAAAGTTATCTGGTGACTGCTGACCTGAATATGATTCCAACACCAGACTTTGCTGCTGTCAATGTTACAACATCCCTAATGTGCATCCACAGGAAGGTATTAGTTTATATTTTGTTAATTTTGGCTACATCAACATTAAATCGTTATCGTGATATGAGAATATATATTGCCTCTGATTGTTTTTTATCAGATCCATTTTATATCAATCCATTAGCATTTGCCCCGATTGGCTGGGTACATCTCTTAGTTTCTGGCTGTTTCCCCCTGTTTTTAATCTTTATGCTATGCTAAGCTAAGCTAAGCTAACCAGCTGCCTGAAACCTTATTTATCTTACAGACGTGAAAGCAGCATTTACCTTCTCATCTAACTCTCTGCAAGAGAGTGAATAAGCGTATTTTTAAAAATGTCAAAGTATTCCTTTCAGGGTTTCTGCAGGTTAAAAGTTACATTTTAGACCTTTTGAGACCTTTTAAGAGCATTATGAATGTAATTTAAGACCTTTTTCATGTCTATACTGGCAAAAAAAAAATTGGCAGGCATTTGCTGGTGGCTTTTTACAGCAGCTACGTGTTTTTTCTGACCTCCCGTGTGAATCTTGTTGAACATGGACTTAAGGACCACAGGACCTTTTTGTATGTATATGTAATGGCACCGAATGTTTCAGAAACAGAAAGCAGGTGAACCTTGATTCTGACTTTATTAAATGGATGTGTTTCCTGTCTGCTCAGGTATCTGTACCTGCTCTTCTCTGACGACGACCTTCTCCCACTGGAGGACTGGGTCTTCAACACAGAAGCCCATCCGCTGCCCATCGTCCGCAAGAGCTGCCTGCAGGACGAAGCAACACAGGATAAGACAGTCACCGAATAAGACTGAACACCACCGACAACAACTGAGACAGTTACAGACACATTTGCACAGTTCATGTGCACACACAGAGTCACACAAATATCGCAAACACCAATTCAATGCAGGTTCAGAGTCTTTTCAGGAGCGTGTTATGGACTCAATTCCTTTCCAGTAAAGGATGTTGTCGTTTTACGCTGTGATTGTATATCCTTTTCGCCGGGCTAAATTCCTGCTGGCACTTCTTTTTTGTGGACAATCAAGACAAACATGACTTTCATGAAAAGAGCACCTTTTTCTTTCCTTCTTTCCTCTGTGAGGAAACCAGTATAACTTGCAGACCCAAATGTATGGGAGGAGGGTTGAACTATGGGCCATATTGTTAGAAAGACAGAGAAACGTATAGAAAACCACTTGAGTTTTGCTCTTTGATTTTGTTGTTTTGTTAATCTTTAAGTGATGAATGATTTCCTTATATCTCGTCATTGCATTTTTTCCTTTGTGAGTACACTCTTTGACCAAAGGTTTCTTTGCATTTCTATTTCCCTCTTTTCTCCAGTAATGTGTTTTTTGGTGAGATTTGACGGAAAGTAAAAATTATTTGCTGTAAGGATCGAATTGTAATGAATATTGATTAATGTACAAACAACATGAAATGTGATTCTCGAATCCGCCTCCGAACTAATGTTGATGTCATGTTTCTTACTGAAACGAGCTTGAATGAAATCTTTTCCAGTGAGGAGGCGTCAGGACGGTGGCAGTGTCTTATCCATCCAGGGACCATTTATTAAAAGACTGATGATGTTGGGTTGTGTTTCCACTGTGCGCTTGGGTTGTTTTGTGACCAGGACAATGATTTGCTCAGTCCTCTCAGCCTTTCACATCGAAGCTACAAATGGAGTACTGTCAGTGCTGTGGTTGAAATACACGCATAAAGAAAAAAGCTAGCCGGCTCCAAATGGGTTTTCCTGTTTCTGTTGTAGTTTTTTTTTCGGCTTCACCCTGCCTTTACATGTGAATCCATTCGGCTGCCAACGCTGATGTTAAAGGCTGTAACGGAGAGCCGACCGCGCAGACGAGTTTTCATCCTTCACCACTGTTATTTTCATCACTGCTGTCCTGCACAGTTGTGGAGCGAATGTGCTGTACATACAGATGAAGTGAGTGACCCCTGTATGAGCTTGTCTTGACTTTATTTTGTGATCTTTTTTCTTCTTTTTTTTTTCTAAACTTCAGTGGTTATTTTTTCTGGGTTCTCTTTTTTGATTTGCTTCCCTCAGGTGTTTCAGTAAAAAAAAAAAAGAAGAAGAAAAAAAACTAAACAGTTCTGATTTTAAGTCTAGTTATTGCTGATATTAATTATTGTTATTACTTATTCTTACTGTTTGATTTAACTTTCATTGTTGAATATTTTTCAAATACTGATAAAAAGACCTGTGCAACTTTGTACATTTAAAACAATCACAGTTGTTGTGTGTTTTCTTTCTCGTCTTGCTTTTTTACTTATTTATAAAGTCTAAAATCAGGGTTCCTTCACATTTTACACGGTCAGACTGAAACACTGTTTACTAAACAAACTAAAGGAAAAACACAAAAATATTTCATGTTTTCAAAATGAGTCACTTCCCTTTAAGTATACTTTAAAACAATGACTGAAACAAGATAATTATTATGAAAGTAATGGAGTTACAAAAGCACTTTTCAAACCTTGAAAACACATTAAAGTTCAAGTTTCCAGCTTATTTTAAGAACCCCATAAAATGTAGAGCTGCAACATTTAATTGATTATTTGTCTACTATTAAATCAATCAACAACTACTGTATTGTAATAATCCATTCAGGGGTGTTGCAGTATTGTGATATTCACGTTAACCGTGACATAATAAAAATTAAATATTGTTATCGTATTACATATTATAATATTGTCTGACTAATCCAGCAAAGATTCTGCCTGGTGTATCTTCTGTTCATGAGTTTATCAGGTTGTCTTTTCACTAGTAATTGAGTAGTTGAGGTGGATTGTTCTTTTTTTGTACCTTTTTTTTTGCATTGGTTGTAGACTCTCCACCTCCCTACACAGGGTCATTATTTTGCCAAAAAAAGAGACTGAACTACTGAAGTCCTGAGGGGCAAGTGGAGTTTTTTTTTTTTTTTTTCTTTTTCTGGTGATCCATTTTCTTAGTCAGGTCTCTCCTGTAAACTATGATGCAACATGAAAAGGCTCATATATCAGTATTATAAAATGTAACTGCTCGATCTGACTAGCTAATAATACACAATATTCCACCCGTGACACTGACGGCAGATTAGCACCAATCATAACACATTATTCGCCAAAAGAAAAGAAAGACACGACAGTAATGTTACATAACCTGCTAACACTAATAGATGATGGAGAAACTTCCCTGGAAGACAACAAAAGTGTCTCATTAGTTCCCAAGTCATAAACACAGGAGAGAAAGCAATTTATCAGACTTAGAAAATAGATCACCGGAAAGAAAAGTCTTCACTCTCCCCACTTTAAAAAAAAAAAACTCTATAGATATCACGATAATATCGTTAGTATGAATTAGTTTGGCCTTGATAATTGTGTAGTGAAAAAATCTGATGTATATTGACAGCCCTAAATGGGTTAATTGTCATTTATTTAGTCATTTTTAGGAAAAGAAAGGTCAAAATTATCTGATTCCAGCTTCTTAAATGTTGGTATTTATTGGAAAACTGAAGAGCTTTGTATTGTGGGCAAAACAAGACATTTGAGGCATCATCTCGGGCTTTTGGAAACACTTGTAGACCAAACAACTAATCCATTAATCGAGAAAAAATGGACAATGGAAACAATTGTTAGCTGCTGCCCTAAACAAATGTCTTGATTTGTTCAGCAGGTGGCTGCATTAAGTTTGAAGGAAACAACCTGCGGTGACTTGCAAAAAAGGAAGGGCCCTCAGCTCATTTGCTGCTAACATTTGTTTCGGTATTTGCTTCCTGAAAGTTCATTACAGGTTTAATTGAAGGGGGATATCTTAGGGTTGTGAAAAGTTTCAGCAATCACGACCAGAAAATGACTAATGGGGTTCTAGCCGTTTCACCTCTCTCTAGGTGTCAAGCCGACAAAGCAAGATTTAATACCGTCCTCCCCAAACGACTCGGCTCTGCCTGATGTCATCTGAATCCTAATTTCAGTGAGATGGCTACAAGCGATTTAAACAGAATCAGCGCGGGTTATTGACACGATTGACATTTTAATAGTAATTTAAAAGATGGTGCTTAAATGTCATGGATCTGGTGACATTAATCTTACCGTCACCTTAAAAAAAAACTGATGCAAAACACATGTGAGTTAAAACACTAAGTGTAAATGTTATCTAAATGGAGGCCTGCAGCAGTGTGCTACACTGCAGGGACTATTATTCCCTTCAGCTAAGGCATGATATTGAAAAGAAGGGTGAAAGTGAAGGGCACAATTTGTACATGTGAGCGTGTCTGATCTCGCCCGCGGACATAAATGGGAGGATCACTGTCCATTTAAATGCACCTGAGACTGATAGTGAAGGACAAACACTACAGATAATCCCCTCCCCTCTCGTTTCTTATTTCTATGCTGCTTAAAAAATCCCCGACAAGCCGAGCAGGGCAGCAGAAACTGAAATGTCTGCTGCTGTCTGACTCGGTAAAACCTTGCGTCGATGTGTAACGAAGGGGGGAGAGCCATCACTATCTCTCTGCCACAGTCGTCCTCCAGCTGTCCTGAGCAGGGCAGCAGTTTTATGGGGAATAACTGGCACGTCATGGAGATCTGGTTCAAATATTACTTCATTTCAAAGCATCTTCAACTCCCATCTACTCACATTTTAAACTGCCCAGTGACTCAAATAAAACACAGCAAAGTTGTACCTGTGTTTACTATTACGTAGCCTGCTGTGAAATGTGACCATGATTTGCATTCATTACAGGTTATGAGAACCTGCACCAAAGATTAAACATGTCAAGACATTTAAATTGTCTGTCTGTACTTCAGATATTTCAATTGCACATTTTCTGCTGTGAGCACACTTGAATTTTCCTCACAAAATATTATCCTTTCTCGCAAAAAGCACCGTGATAAATGATCTCTTCGCTTAAAAATCATAGAGTGAGAATGTGACTATGATTTACATTAATTACAGGCTACCGTTCATGATTTTGTATCTTCTTAGTACTACAGTCTAGAGTTGCTCTAGATAATCACAAAAGATCGAAACTAATAACAATGTAGTTTTTCCGTGACATACAACACATCTGACATTAGGAAGGAAAATGCCAGTGCACAAATCGCAGATAGCAAAGATACAAAGTCAAGTCAGTTTTTCTTAGTCTTCCCCGATGACAAAACAGTGAAGTGACAGGTTCAGTCCCCTTATCTTCTAGCCCGAACCCTCCTAACACCACCTTTGGATGAAATCAAAGCGTTTCTTAGATGTATTCTGGGACAGCGATGTCATCTCACGCAGTCCTCAAATAAATAAAACAAACACATCTCACCTGAAATGTCACCGTCTGACAAGTAAAAGTTTCAAGTCTACAAAAATAATCGGCAACTTGGACATCTCCTGCCTGCAGCGATTGTGTCACATTTTTTAAAAGGTACTGATCAGCTCATTTTGTGGGATCTTCAAATTAAGACTTAATTTTAAACTCCTGTTCCCTCCCTCCTTCTGTTCCTTTTCTCCCTCTCTCAGGTCTTGTCAGCACACTTTCATGGTTTGTTAAACATAGTTATTTTCCTTCAGGCTTGCTAGTAAAAAGGAAGGAAAGGGAGACAATATGGCCTTTTTTGCCTTGTCTTGTTAGTTCTTGGCTTGGCGAAGAACCTGAGTGTAATTGTGCACAAAAAAGTATCAGTGAGGGTCTCACGGTCAGTGTTAGAAAGAAACAGTGAGTTTTTTTATGCTACAGTTGTTGAACTACAACTGGACTATCAGCTGCTAAAGCAATAGTTTGGCTTTTGGAGAACATTTAGAAGTGATGTTTGATACCAGTCTCTTGTTCATATAGTAAATATAAAGCTAGCACCAGTAGCATGTTAGCTTAGCTTAACTTAAAGACTGAAATGGGCAAACAGCTAGCCTGGCTCTGGGTTTGCAAAATCTTCCCCACCTGCAACTAAAAATCACTTTGACAAACGATATCTTAAAATGTAAATGTGAAAATGGCATGTTATGGTTCAACAGAGGATGTGTGATAGACTTCTAGGTGTTCCTGGAGTAATTATGATGATACGTTTCTAAAATCTTCACTGACGGCACCAACAGTTGGGTAATTTACTAAGTTTCTTATAGAGAGTAGTGAATGAGTGAATGAAGGAGTGATACAGATAAAAAAAAAACAATCTGGCAAGCAGATTGTTGTCACCTTCAGACATACAGACAGACTGTTGAACTACACATCAACAACTTTGTGTTCTATTAGGATTCACCAGTGGTCCACAAACACGGAGGCAGTCTACAAGAAGGGCCTGAGCCGGCTTTACCTCCTGAGGAGGCTCAGGTCCTTTAAGGTCTGCAACCGAATGCTCCAGATGTCCTATCAGTCTGTTGTTGTGAGCGCTATCTTCTCTGCTGTGGTGTCCTGGGGTGCGGGCATCAAAGCGGAGGATGCCAACAGACTGCATAAACTAATCAAGAAGGCAGAGTCTGTTGTTGGCTCTGAGCTTGTCACCCTGGAGGAGATGGCGGAGGACAGGATGCTGGCAAAACTGCTGGCAATCATGGTCAATGCCTCTCACCCCCTCCACAAAAGTCTGGACAAGCTTAAGAGCAGCTTCAGCAACAGACTCATTCAACCCCGCTGCATAAAGGAACGGCACAGGAAATCTATCAATCTATCTATCTATCTATCTTGTTTGTACTTTTTTTAACATCTGTTTTCTGCGTCTGAACCATTATGACATTTGATAGCGGCTCATAATATGTTGAACGGCAGTCAACAGCTGTGCTGTGAAATCACCTAGAGTGACATTTAAAATGAGCAATGACAGAGAAGGTGAGAGCAACGAAAGGCCGTCTTATTCAAGTACGACCACAAAGCATCTGTTACTTGATCTTCATGAGCTGCAAATGTGCATCTACGCTTCTAACACGTGCAGGAAGTGACTCAAACAACTGTAAACTATATTAATAACGTGGCTGCTAAGGAACAGACGCTCTGCTTCTGAAACGTGGATGTTACACGGAGCCTTGACATCATATCCAGGAGATAATATCCAGTATCTGGACCCTTTAGGGGAATACGGGAACATATCATAATATATTACTTGAGTATAAACAAGAAATTTCAGGAAATATAAAATCTTAAAATAATAAAAAACACTGCTTTGGGCATGATGCCTGGTGATTAATCCAGTCCTCACAATAGTATACAGCCATGGCTGTACATGAGAGATCTTTCAGGCTATGAAAAGAAGTGTCTCTTTTTGTGTTTTGGTTCATAATGAAACTGTTGCAGGACAAATTAGACTGTGGTGGGCCGCCACAGTCAAGGTGATTAATGGGAAACACTGATATCAATAAATTCGAGAAAAATACAAACCCATGCAAAGGCAAACACAATTTCCTGCCCTGTGCAGGGTATATCTCAGCGTTAAAACTTTGTCAACGCTTCAGTTAAAGTGGAAAAGGATTCATAAGGAAACATTAGAGTAACGCACACAGTTTCCCACCCGCCTCGTTGTGATTACCCGACTTGTCACCGTAGCTTGCCGGTGAACTTAAGCCAAGGACAAAGAGGCGTGACGTGAAATGACAATGACGTGAAAATGGAGTTCCTTTTATGAATCGTTATTTGGGGGCTTATTTATGATTTCCATTTATGTTTCCAGGGAAATGACAGCCTGAGAGCTGCTTTGGAACAAACTCAAACAAACTCTCTTAGATGCAGACAAACTGTTCGGAGGGGGACAGCGTAGATGATGCATTTGCTCGTTGAGACGCTTTACTCAGTCGGAGTTTGGTTTCCGGTAACATCCTCGACTTTGAAAAGTTTATAAACTGGAAAAAGTAAATTACAGCGAGAGAGCCGACTGTAACGTTCTCCACTTTCTCGGAAGGGCTGAGAAAGTAGTGTTCAGTATATCTGATTAGCACAGAGACTGATGATTAGAAAGAACTAATCAAGGCAATATGGAAACTCATGCTGCTGTGTCCCCTGCCATTATCCAATTTTATGATTATTAAAACTTTAATGTGATTATTAACTAGATTCAGATTCAGGGAAATGATACTATTTAGTCCAGCCATGCTGTCATTTTAATATTCATATTCAATTACACTTTCTAATTAGTCATTTGAGAAGTCTATCTTTCCAGTCAGTCAAATTTTGCTGAGTGACTAAATAATTAGTCGACGCAGTATGTTCTTCTGCATGTGTGCTGGGATGTCAAGTCTTAGCGTGTGTTTAGTGTGTGTTTTCACACATAGATTCACCCATGTGTGCACTGAGCAGATGCCTCAGCCCTCAGACGGAGCTCCAGTACGTGCTTGTCTGAACATCCTGTGCTACTCCGCACTGCCAAACACTTGAAGGTCCGCCAGGCCGGCCTCATCTGCTGCCCCGACACCTTGTTAGCACCCGGAAGGGAACACAACTGCATAATCAGCCATAAATGCTTCTAAAAATAAACACGGGCAGCTCAGGGGTCGGAAGTAGGAGGGTTGGGAATCGACAGGTAGACATATTTTGTTGGTCTGTTGTATTTTGCAGATTCATGCTTGAGGGTTTTTTCATGAAGGTCACAGCAGAGGTTTCTACACACAGCAAGGGAGGGGGTTGATGGAGCTGCGTTATAGGCTCGGTTTAAAAGGAGCAATTTGTAGGATATAGCCAGAATTTTAGTTGAAAACATAAAAAATGAGCTGTCTTTCCTCTGGTTTGGGGAAATTAAATCCTCACTTCACCAGGTAAGTTGTGAAAATATTCCAGCTCTACACTGTTTTCAGCCGCTGCTGATGCCCTACTCTTTCTCGCTCCTCTGACACTTCATGCCTCTCCTGTCAACGCCTGCCGTGTTGACCTTCCCCAGAGTCACGGTCCTGTTCAGAGCCTCTCTACACCACCTCCATGTCGTATCCTGTGTCATATGAGTTTGCAGTGCAGGCATAGTCCAGTGAGCTATTAGGGCCATTTAGGCCACAAAGGTATGTTTGCTCTTTTATCCAAAATGAATTACACAGGCTGAAAAGCAGCCTCAGCCTCTGTGGCTTACAAGCTTCAATAGACAACCGTCTCCCAGTCTTTCTCCCTTTGAAATTATTTTTTGATTCTTTGGAGTGATGATAGAGTAGGACTGTGTTTCCAAATACCCACCCCTACCACTAAATTGGCTTGAGGACCAAATTGCAGCTGAGCAGAGTTACTGTAACAGATGGTGGCTAGACAGCCTCAAAAAGTTCTTGGAAATCAAAAAAAAAAAAATGCAGATTTTTTGGAAAAAAATGTTCTCACTCAATGTCAAATTTAATTGGCAGTCTTTTAAAAAAAGTCGTTGGACAAAAAATACACCTTAAACCATTTCCTGTTAGGATGAAACATTAAAATACAATGTCATGTAACTGCTAATGTACTGCTAACTAATGTACAATATTGGTATGTATGTATTGTATTGGTGGGCTTATGCAGGCTACGTACCTGAAGCTAACGTATGTACAGTATGTAGCTGTAATGTGACGTTTGTTGATACTTAAAAAAAAACATTTACGGCTTAAAAAAGTACAAAGTATTGCAGTAGAATAAGTACGACGAGTTTATGACATTAATATTTGACAACACTTGTGATACCCAGTGATAAATAGTTGTATTTTAAAGCCCTCGTGCTTATTTTGCGTCTCTACAGTGTGATTGTTGTGTAGTGGCCCATCCTCCTTGTCAATTAAGTGTTTTAATGTTCAAAGGCTTCGAGGAGCCTCATGAGTGGAGTAATTTAACCCAGAATCCTGATGAAAGCTAATGCTAATTGTTATGGTTCCCACTGTCATAAATATTCATTTGTCAACATCATCGAGCGTCTGTGACACACCGCTTCCTGCTCTCTGCAGAGATTTACAGCTTTGAAGATGCCAGCATTTTGTTAGGAGCATCGACTTTTCTAGTAATGTAGGGGAAAATACTGAGATGTATAACTGAGGTGCTGCTTTAACTGAAACTCATTAACTAACCCTGATTTTATTTATGGGTTTAGCCAATCCTACACATTACCTTTATTAACACGTGTCTCAATCACAGTGGAGGTTAAAAATAGTAGATGCTATTCAAAGTTTGTGGATTATTCTGAGTATCTGGCGCATTGTGCTGACACAAAGGCAGTGTTGAGTTATTCAGTTTCATTTTTCGGATCCGTTCAGCCCCGTGAATGAAATGCCATTCTTCTCAATAGTACTGTGGTGCCAGAAGAGAGTCACAATGGCAGAAAAATTTAAACCCCTGACATTAAAACCAAAACTGTTTGCAGAGCTTGATGTCACTTGAAGTTCATTTTTTCTTTTTTCAGTCAACTAACGACCTACCAACCAGTAGATCGCCTCAGCTGCAATGGCTGCACGTCATCCTTTAGGGGCAAAAAGTTGCTGTCAAGGTTACATCCGCTCAAAGTGCTTGTTTTCGACACTGACAGACTGAGGTTGTTTTTCTAAGTGTTTGACAACATTATGAAAAACGATTCCCATGGAGGCAAACCGTTTTGTTAAATACTTAGATACCATAATCTAAGAATTCTCGTTCAAGGCGAAGTCTCGCTCTGAAACCTTGTGAGATGTGAGTTGTTGCAAGAAGACGACATTGAGTTAGAGAGTTTGGAGTTTACTTAAAGGGACTGTCAGTGAGAATCTATTTCCAAAGTCATGGCTGAATATTTAACTGATTTTGACAAAGTAAGTGAGGCAACGACGGCAACAACTCACCCTGCAAGATTTCAGAACGAGACTTCTCCTTGAGCTCCTAGAACTTGGAATAACAACCGCAGCCTGTCAGTGGCAAAAACAAGTTATTTAAGTGGACGTAAGTTTGACAGCTGTAGTTGCCCCAAAGGATTATATTGCAGCTGTGTCACGGTTGCAATCTGAGGTGATTTACAGAACCTATTTCAAAAAATGTTGGTAAGTATGACCCATTTACACACCCAAACATGTAAATTTAGGGCCCAAGTTTGAAAATATCCCTTCAAGGAGACATTTGGAGTTGGCAATGTCCACATTAGGCTTCTTACAGCCCAATGCCAGAATAAAATGTTGGTTTTATGTTTCAGCAAACTTTGTATATGTCCTGTGTATCGTATCAACATTAACATGTATATAAGGTGGACGTGCAGGAAGGCTGTCAAACCAGAGACCATTGTAAGCCTAAAATCACTGGATACTGGGAGATGTCAGGACCTTTTTTAGCCGTGGTTGCCACAAAACAGGCTATTTTTGACAAGATGTGGGGACAATTTCCAGCCATGTTTATGGCGACAGAATCAAGTAAGCAAAGACACAATCTTTTCCCAACACTAACCAAGTGTTTTTTGTGCCTAAACCTAACCAGAACATTAAGTACAAAGTAAAAATTTTACCTAAAGAAACATAAAGCTCATACATTGTCAACACTTATTCATGCAATTGGGTTTCTTCCTGCAAGCTTGTGCTGACCTCTGAATTATGATGATAGGGTCGTATTTTGCATCCTTGATAACATACATTTCCAATAAACTACAGGTTAAACAAAACAAAACTAAAACATGTCACAGAAGTGTTAATACAAGGCGTTTCTGCAGAAAAAGTTTGAGCCAGTGAAGTTTGATAACAACTATGATTAGTTATCGAACATATGGAAGAAAACTGGCTCACACCGCAGCACAGGTGTGCAGCCATTGTCTTTTCTTTAATCATTATGTTCTAAAGGCGGAGGGATGTTTGTTTGGTTTTTTGTGTTTTTGAAGTCAATCTGCTGTTCTGAAACCTGCATTTATGATTTTGACTGCTTCTCAATTATATGTGTTTTGATTCCCAAGAGATGGAGATCCTTAGAGTTTGAAAGCTGTCTAGAACACAAAAGCTGTTTGCTGGATAGTTTATTTTTATAGACAAACAGTTGTTCACTCCACAATGTTGACGAAATTGAAGTTTTCATTTATTGGTAGTTTGAAATAGTGAAGTGTTTTTCCTGGGTTTTCAATCAAAATGCGATGAAACGAAGGAACATTTCTTTCAAATTTAGTCACGTTTCATATGCTGGAAGCGATGACGTGTTATGTGTGTGAACAAGGACACAAACATATCCTAATGTGAGAGATTGTTTGAACTCTGAAGCAGAAAAATGTATACAGGGAGAGCAGCAAAGCCACAAAACTCCCCAAATATACCTCCGCTCAGGCAATAAATCAGACCATAAACAATAAATTTACACAATTCAAGCAAGAGCTCCCAAAACAACTCCATCATTTCTGCTTGAAGAAACTGGACAGCTCCTCCTCGACCAATGGAGCCGACAAATTCAAGAGTGTGGTCTCAGCCAGATCTTCTCAGCCCCCTCCATACAATGTCTCTTCCTCTGTATTGCATGTTTTTAGCTTGAAGTTTTATAGTTTTTCCACAGTTTTCAATAGTTTTCCTCTTTTTTTTTTTTAAAATCGCATTACAAATTCACACCTGCAAGCTGCTGAAAACTACAACGTTTTACACTTCAGCACTAATCATTTCCACTAGAACAGCTGCATCCCCAACGGTGGTTCATAAAAAACATTGAAAAAGATATCCCTTCATTTTTATGGAGGCAAACATTATCATGTCTGTCCTCTTTCCTCTGCACATCTCTACCACTGAAGGGGACCCGAATTCCTCCAGGAACTGCGAGGCCTGGCTGGCAGTGCCAGGACCACAGTGGGTATGCCCAGTGCGAATGCCCAGTGCGAGACACAGGCAGCGGGCATCGCGCCAGCCCACGCTGAGCCTCCAAGCTGTCTGCACTCCCTCACTGCTGTGGCAGTATGATGAAAGAAATACATTTACATTAATCATGTTGCCATGCTTCTCCAAGGACTCTCCCTTCCTATTGTCCCTCTCTCCATAAACACAACAAAAAAAACACCCAAGACGTCGCTAATTAGGCGAAGATTTTTTTTGTGAGCAGAACAGATTCAAGAGAGGCTATTTTAAAGTTTGTGGCTGTTTATAGGCTGCTGTCCCCAGAAAAACAACAACTGAAGGTGATTAGGGTCAGTCTCAAATGGACAGAGAAAACTAGTACTGCCAGTACAGCTTTCATGGTACACGGCTGCAGGAGTAGCAGCGCTGACTGATGTTGTCCTCAGATGTCCTCAAAACAAATGTAGGCTATAACTAGACCTGCAATCACTTATTATATTCATCAGTGCTAATCTGCAGTTAAACATACTACAGCGAGTTTTTAACCGGTTGTGAAACAGTCCCAACTGATAAACAGCCTGAGGAGACAGCTAGAAGAAGACGTTTGTACTTATACTTAAGTGTTATTTTAATACCAGTAGTTTTACTTGTAATTGAGTTATATTTCAGTAATATTTTCAGTACTCTCTCTGCTCTGTAGTCTGGCGGGGCTGTACGTTACTAAAACAGAGTTTACTTTGTTTCACCATCGTTATTTTACAGTTATTGATCTCACACAGCTGTAAATAGACTCATTACCTCATTACCACGTGCATCTTGCAAAGAGCTGAGTTAAAAAAAGAAAAGAAAACTACTATTAATAATGTGTTACCCCTTTCTTTTACTCACTTTCAGAACAAAAACACACACCAGATCATTATGACAGGAGGTCGCTTTTCCACAGGGGCTGCCAGAATCAACAGAAAATGAAAGTTCATTGTAGCTGCTTTAACGTTCTCGATTAATTGTTTTATCTGTAAAACAAATTAACAAACATTGCCTGTTGCATTTTCCAAAATGTCAAAGTGATATATTAAAATTGCTTCTTTTTTGCCAAATATTCAGGCCACAATAATCTGAAATAATAATTAAAAAGAAGCAAATTCTGACATTTAAGGGCTAAAACCATCAACAGTTGTGCGAATTACATTTTAAAATAACTTAAGTTATCAAATTAGTTGACAGTTCTTGCATTTGACGTATCATTTCCGCCCTGCGTATTACAATATGCAGCTCTTCGCACATGTTAACAGAGCTGTATTATGCAGTTGTTCAGTTTTTCCTCATTGTTCTCTCGTCACACTCCAGTTGTAACATTTGTGTTTGTTTAGAGATTATTGTTTCAGAAGTGGAGCAACACGTTCAACTTGATTGATCGCTCGTCTGCTCTGGAGCTTTTGTAATAGAACATAATCCTACAAAGCTACCAAATGAGTGGACTGAGGGGGGAGATGGTGATTCTCAGAGGGATCATCAGCACAATAAAATACATCTACATAATGAACTTATATTGTGCACCCACCAAACGTTATATGCATTATAGGCTTTTAATGTTGGCGTAATCACTTGATCGTTATCATTAACAGCCCGGGTGTAACAGGGAATTTGTCCCACTTCAGATCTGAAATCACAGCTGCAGTTTTAATATTTTTCTGTGATTCTGGCTGACCTCTGGAACAACATGCAGACCATACAGCTCGTCACTAGTGGAGGACAGAGCTCATGTTGTTTGTTTTTGTTTTTTTTACAGCATGTGATGGCTTTACAATGTAGCATTTGCCAGATATAGCACCAAATATCTATACTTTGTACTATATCTTTTGTACTATATTTGGTGCAAAATAAGTCAATAGTTCTGAAGATACTGGTTGTATGGATGGACAGATTGGTTAAAAATGGCATTTGTTTTTCTTTTCGTTTTTTTTATATTTATTTAAATTACATGGTCACCTCTTACAACTGACTGAATTCAAGATTACAAAAGTTTCTGTTTTCCGCCAAGAAGGAAACTAAAGTATACCTCCAAGTCCTCAATGAGCCTGATAATCATAAGACTTTGAAAGCAGTATTGAATTATAAGTGGAGGGTATGCACAGAAGACCTTCAAACCAGGCAGTTAATTGCAAGCAGACATTTATAGTAATACTGAAGGCATATCCAAATCTTAGCCAGATGGTAATTATCAGACTTAGAGTGCAGCTGACTGACACCTTGGCTCTGTTAGTATGGATGCGACTGAAGTCCTCAGTATGTTTCAAACATGTTCTCAGATAGACTGACAGGAGACCAGCTGGTCATGTCTCCCAACACACAAACAAGGTTTAATCTCCGATCAGACCATTAGAAGGAGATGAGTGATCGTCTTTGTGTCCACTGGAACTGAAGCACATTTCAAATTGAAATGACAAACAGAAGGACCATCTATACATGCCTCACTGACTTGTGATGACCCATCCTGTTACATTACATTACTCTGTAGACACCAATGTCCTGTTGTCTGCTCGATATTACAGTTTGCAGACTATTGGATCTATTACAGGAACAGTGACATCATGATTGATTCAAAGATGCCCTCTGAGCAAAGCAACCAAACTGTTGAATACTCATGATGTCTCAGCTGATGATGATTGGAAGGTAGCACCAAAAACACAGTGGGAAACATATCACCAGAGTGACCAACATCTGCTGCTCTGTGCTAGCCATCCTTAGCTGCAGTTAGCTTCCGTTAGCTAATTAGCTCATGGCTCAGTTGGCCTTTGTCTTTGACACAACATCAACACTTTTTCTCAACACTGTTGATAATGTGAGTTCAGTTTTTGAATGTTTTTAAACTGGTGGGCCATGAAGGAACTGCAGGTGAGCCTCGAGAGCTCATTTACAATAAATAAATACAACTTTTTTTAATGTTCAATTTTGTAATTACGTTTAAAAATTGCAATAAATCATTTAATAGTAAATATTTTAATTTAAATAAGCAGTCAGAACCGATAGAACAAAGTAGTTGAAGTACTGGTTGTTCTTCATTTATCTGACCTATTTTCACCTGGTGTTGTGTTGAAGTCTGTTTCCCACTGGTTTGTGTGCCATCTAATGACCCACCAAAGGTAGAGATGAAGGTCAGCAGTGCAGGTGGCATTGCAGAAAACACAACTCTAACAAGAGGGCCACATTATTTGATTGGGGAACAGACTCTGACACAACAGACGGGAACAGAGTTGTGAGTTATGTCGGGCCCCCAAAAGATTTTTCAAATTGGGTCGTGTCAAGCCAAAGTTTGGGAAAGGCTGCTCTAGGTTTTTGATGTATTTTGTCAGGTCTTGTATACCTTAGTCTCTGTATGGCCTATGTTTGACCTATTTGATTCGGAGTTGTCCTTTAATGCTCACGTCTTGAAAGTGGTGCAGTCCTGCTGTGCTCAACTGAGACAGATATCCAAGATCAGGCCACTCCTTTCCTCTGCAGACTTATAAAAAGGTCATCCGTGCTTTTATCTCTTCCAGACTCGACTACTGAAATGCAATTTATTCTGGGATTAGCAGGCATGATATCCAAAGTCTGCAGTTGATCCAAAATGCTGCTGCCAGGCTTTTAACATGTACTAAGAGAAGTTACCAAATTACACCAATCCCTTCTGCCGTTCACTGGTTCCCACTGAGGTTTGGAATTGATTTTAAGATTTTACTGCCCGTCTTTTAGCCCTTGAATGGTCTGGCTCCTGCCTAGATTTGTGATTTCCTTCCTCCCCATGAGCCTGATCACTGCTTTCACTATCCAGGCTCCTCAGTTATGGATCTCCGCAAAGCAAATTTGTTATTTTCTCACTTTTATCCTAACCGATGCAATGTTTTCTCTGAATCTGCTTTTGACCATGAAATGTTTATTTCAACTGGATATCCAGAAAACACAGAAGCTTTATATGCAAAAGTGAAAAGCAAATTATCTGCACATAAGCAGCATATAATCACTCTTTTATGGTCCTTGATGTTGCAATGTTCCTTTATCTGTTAAATGTTCCACCCTTTAGCCTCCATATTGTTGATTTTCTATGAAGCACTAGATGAATATCCCATACCTGAAGGTCATAAACGGATGTGCAGTTGAACATAATATCTACAGAGAACTGCATCAATACATCAGCACAAACAATACACACAAGTCTCATTATCCATGTTGTCTGCAGAGAGCCTGCAATGACACTCCAAGTTCATATCTCTCCTGGAGGAAGGCAACAACATTATTGTTTACTCTGAATCAGGAAATAAAATTATTTTGATGTCTATCAGCCCACACTCACATCTTGCTAATTGCCCATGAAGTCATTTCCATAAATAATAGCTCCTGTTTATTACAGAGGTCCCATCTGTCACACAGGAGTAATCAAATGAGCAGTGCGACTTTGAGTTATGGCACTCACACAGGGATCATATTTGAATACTACATCACAGAAGCAAATTAAGTGCAGGCTGCAGCTCATAACACTCCAGTTCTTTCATGAGGCAAAGTTTACATACAGCTCAGGTTTTAATTAAACATTTACATAGAGACTAAGAATAAGAGTTTTAGTCATGTCATCAGTGCTTAAGTCCTCTGCTCTCCACTTAGACCCAGACTGTAATGCCTCACTCAATTTTTGATGCATTGCCTAATAATTTTTGAACAGACATTCATGGTCCTCAGAGAATGAGGCCTGCTGTGGTCTACTGCATTTTCTTCTAGGGCGTCATTAAGTCAATTTGTTTTACTTATCCTGTAAAATATCTTAATAATCACTGAATGTGTGTGGAGTGGGATAAAAGTATGAATATCTAGAAAACTTTGGGATGATTGTCACCTCTCAGGATGAACTGTACTGAATTTAGTGATCCCTTAATTCCTCATCTCGCGCCATCATCAGATCAAAAGTTTAAGTTGACCAATACTTGGGTTGATGACCAAATATCTGTCAGCATATCTCCAGAGTAACCACTAATTGCTGCTAACTGTTGCTGCCCTTAGCTAGTAAGCACAGTTAACCATGCAGCTAATGGTTTGGACTGGGAGCTCTGAGACTAGGGGCATGCTAGTGTTTACACTGCTAGCACAGGAGCAGGACAGGGCTAGCTGGTTAGCATGCTAACTTCATAATGTCAAAACTGCTATTTATTCACATTCTGTTGATAATTTTAATTAATTTTTGATTGTTTTCAACCAAAATCTTTGAATGTTACCCCATTAGAAGGCATTTCTTTTCTTGCCACCATCACCAAGTGCTTGCTCATGGGTCTCTGAAAACTTTGGCTGTGAATATGTGTCATATAAATAAACTGACTTAACTTGCCTAGAGCAGCTAGCATGGCTTCAGGCTCTTGACGAAGAGATTTGTTCCAAGCTAGTTTTAAAGATCGATGCCAGGGCCGATCTGAGCATATCAGCTGATGCTCATCAATGTTAACTTCATGAGTAACATACAAACAGATGGGAGCTGTTACCCTAAAACGTTGGGTATTAGATGACAGAGATAAGAACTAGCATCTTTAGCATGACTAACATCATAGTTTTCAACCACCTCTGATTACACAGACCTGGACCAACAAGGCAAGACAGGATTTTGATTCCCTTGATGCTAAAACAAATTGAAGTTTACTTGAAGGTCTCACATGGCCATGTAATGACAATAAAGGCGTTTCAATTTTCTTAAAAGGGTGCCTTGGACTTTTCTTTTGATTTTTATGTCCTCCTGTATCCCTGTCTAAAAGGCACCTCTTACAAACTCAATTTGAGTCAAGGAAGCACTGCTATCCTTACATTTTTTGAAAGCAAGACAGAGTGTTTAGATAAATATGCCAATATTCTCCAGATGTCCACTGCAAGCACTTACAGCAAAATAAAATTGCACATTAGATAAGCTGAACACTATGATGTACTAACACCACTACTTAGTATTAGCACAGAGGTACCAAAAATAATGGCTTGATATGGACAGTCTCAGAGATGATATTTTGCAGAGTCAATTAGGCAATTAAATGCTCCATTTGACTGCTGACCATAATGACCCCCACTGTTTTCTGCTTCAGTGCCTACTGTGTCCCTCTAATCTTTATAGGGTGTTTGATTTAATATTGGTGTCCCAACAAATGGCTGTTCTCACTATTGCAGAGTTCAGTAAACTTTCAAGTTGAGGCGTTGGTCTATTTGAACTCCCTCTGACTGAAGAAAACATTTAAAAAGTGCTGATGTCAGGAACAATCATGAGCGTTCTGAGTGACTAAAAACATAATCAAAAACTGTGATTAAATTAGTATTCTAATTACATTTTGAGTGTGCTGTTCTGTTAATAATAGTCCTTGATTTTACCCTCAAATTAAGTAGAATTAAAAATGACTGCTTACAAATTCAATAACTTGTACAGTTGTTGTTGTTTCCTTGGTATTAATTGTTTAAGATATCAACAAAAGCTCACTCTACATTTCTTCATTACTCACAGGATGCATCTGTAATCATTTATTTGAGCCTCGATGGCTTGATAATGGATTTCTCTCCAGCTTGTGTTTTCATATAGGCTATTACACTCTCGACTTACTATACAACTATCTAGTTTGTGGTCTTTAAACTTTAAACATTACATTACAGCACGGTGCTTACAATCTCGTTGCTGGTGGGGTCTCTTGGGTTCTATGACATGATGCTGTTAGCTGCCTAATTGAGCTTAAGACGCATGATGTGGGGGGTTTCACTTCTGATGAGAAGCCGCCTTGAGCCGAGAGACACTTAATTATATCTGGATAAACAAATCAAATTCTAATACTGTTCCCTGATGATAAGCACTAAGCAATTTAGCTACTGAAGTGACTTGTGGTGTGCCAACAGGTATGAGAATGTGGGACTGAATAGTTAGATCCATTAGAAAGTGGCTCTCTGGCACGGCTGGTTTCACCTGCAGTGAAGTTTTCGATAATAATTTTTCAGATTCTCATGAATCACACGGGTCAGAATTACAGTGTGAAGATGTGAAAGCTGGGGGAAGTAATTTTGTCTCAGCTTAATTACAGACTTCCAGGAGCGTTTTTTTATACATGGGAACATCAGTGGATTCTCCTCAAATCAACCATTTTAAAGATAACAGATTCTTTAGTTTCCCAAGGTTTATTTAAACTGAACCAGAGGTGTCTGAATTATATACGCATATATAATTGATTAACAAAAAAAACATTATAAAGAAGTATTATCAACTTGCTAATAAAAATGCTAATATTCAAGGATTATTCGATTATTGAAGGATCTGCTATTTGTATGTACTGTAGCATGGCAGCACGACTGACACTGACCTGACACTGACCTTGTGTTGAACAGACTGTGTGCTACACAAATTTTACCGGAGCCTGGTAATAATGTGATTCTACCAAGGCTTGTAATAATGCAATACCTGGCAGTAACAATTTATTTCCAGGCACTGGTAAAAACAAAGGGAAAAACGATGGAAAATATATTTTTTCAGACAAAACTTTTTGAATATTTTTACGATTTGACACACCAACCCGTTTAACTATTAAAAGGACCTAATGACACGATTAGTGTTCAACCTGGTTTCTGCCATCACTGGTCGCAAAGTTGATAGGGCTGTATGATATTGGAAAAACTGGTATAGCAATATTTTCCTTATGTTACAACCCTGGTGTTGTGGGCATGTTTGTCTTGTGTTTTGTGTTGTTTCCACTCAGGTGTTGCCCTCGTTCTCCCCCCAGAAATCAGGAATTTTCACCAGTAAACTTGAATAGCTCAATAGAAGTGCTTAGTTAATTGACCTTACTTAACAATACACATCCTGTGATGTCACTGTTGCACAGGCCACATTGCAATGTCGATGCTGAAACAATATATTATGCAGGCCTGGTTGGGGACATCGGGACAAGCACTTGGTGGTGCTAATTCACCAGTTGAGTGCCATTAAACCATTGTAGGTCAAAAGGATGCAACAAGATGATCTAAAGAGCACCAGTCAAACCTCAAATGATAGACAGGTCTGACATTGTTGTCTGCTGCCATTTTTGGTCTCTTCAGTGAAATAGAAGGTAAAGTTTAAATCACATGCATCATTTACATAATGACTTATTTACAAAGTCTGTTTCAATTGCACTTTGTTACATTTTGTTGTTAAAGTTATACCAGTGTTTTTCAAATTTGCCATTTTCTCCACACAGGATTTTTATTTTGTTTTTTTTTCATTAATATGAAATATGCAATAAAACAGGTGGTGGAAATGCACTTATCCTGTCTTGCATTAAGACGTGGAGACAGCACTTAAACACTTAAGGCAACAAGCCCCTGCAGGAACACAACAATACATTTTGTGTGTACTGTCAGTGTAGTCTCAGAAAATGATGGTTTAAAGTGTTTGATGAGCACACAAACAGACACACAAACAATGGGGTTTCAGACTTATAGTCTGAACATGTGAGTGAGCAGTGTGGCAGTTCGGTTAACTGGAAGACAAAAAGCTTTGAATGGGCAATCGAGTTGAAAGTTAATGTTCGTGTTGATATTGTTTTCTTCTTGGCTGTTGCAGACTGGTGGCAGTTTTAACCTTGACATGCCATCAATCACCTGTGATAGTGTGGAGATTGCTGCCGTGTGAGTGTATTGGCTCAGAAGAAAGAGTGAAGGCAACACGACTCCTTCATCACAATAATGATAGAGACCTAACTCAAGATGAAAAAAAGATCAGGGATGAAGGATTGAGTCTACACTGCAACACTGTAATCATCCCAAAGGGTGTTTACCTTCACCACAGGGATCAATAATTCAATCCCTACTGGTCTGTGAAAGGATGAAACAATGATTAATAATGTCGTTTGAACACATTAGTGTCCGATGCAGGTAGACTGGGTTTCCTCCCTCGGTGCATTACTTAATTAATCTCCTTCCACTTGTTTTTCCTGCTTCCTTTCTTTCGGGCACTGTCCTCGTTTCACTTGTTGGCCCATGTGACTGATTTAAAACTGAATATTTTTAACAGATAATTGGTAAATGACTCATTAGATTTTATGAGAATTAGTCCCAACACTAATCACATGAAGAAATAGATTCGATGTGTGAAGAATAATACTGGTAAACAAAATAGTTTAAATGTAGGTTTTCTTCTTAGTTGGTTGCTGTTGTTTGCTATTTGATTGGCGAGTCACTGTTGTTTGGCTAGTCATTTTGGTTTTGGGTTGTTGCTGATGTTGGTTGGTTGTGTGGTGGTTGCTATTTGTTGTTGGTTGGGTATTGTTGTTTGTTGATGGTTGCTGTTGTTTGACCAGTCTGTGTTATTTGTTGTTTTTTGTCCGGTCATTTTGGTTTTGGATTGATGCTATTGTTGGTTGGTTGTTTTTTGGCTTGTTGCTATTGTTGGTTGGTTGTTTGGTGGTTGCTATTTGTTGTTGGTTGGGTATTGTTGTTTGTTGTTGGTTGGTTGGGTTTTTGGTGGTTGATGTTGCTCGTTAGTTGGATGTTGTTGGTGATCATTGGTGTCTGTTGTTGGTTGGTTGGTAGATTTTTGATTCATTGCTATTGTTGGTTGGTTGTCTGGTGGCTGCTGTTTGTTGTTGGTTGGTTATTGTCGTTTGTTGGTGGTTGGACATTTTTGTTTTTGTATATGACTTTTTTTAGGCTCTCTGTAGTTGTTGGTTGGTTGTTATTTGGTTTCTGTTGTTTGTTGTTGTTTTTTTGTTTTATTAATTGACGTTTGTTGTTTTAGGGCTGCAACTAAATCACTGCAATCACTAATTTGGTTATTAATTTGTTTATCTGATCATATTCTTGATTAATTGATTCAATGTTTTATAAAATGTCTGAAACTGGTAAAAAGAGTCCATCACAGTTCCTTGGACATGCTTCATTGCTTCAAATTTCCTTTTGGTTCGTATCTGATATTCAATTTATGAAGGAGAAGCAGCAAGTTGGCACACTTGAAAAGTTGGAACATACAAATATTTGGCATTTTTTGCTGGAAAACTGAAGATTATAAAAAATAGATGCAGATCAAAGCAAAGAATAATGAGCAATACATGGGTAATCTGTTCTCTTGTTACAAAGCTCTGATTTCTTTTGGACATCTGACATCTGTGGAAAAAATAAGGCTGAAAGAGGAAAGAGAGCCAACACCAACACTTCAGCATCAAGGGATGAGATGAAAGAAGTCCACTAGGAACAGCTTCATTGTGCATTTGCCTTTTTGATTTCATGATTTCTTCTACTTCCTTTTCCTCACCTCCTACATCTTGCTCCTTCATACTTGTGTGCCCAGTTCTCCAACAGTATTCACCATTTTGTCTTTTGTTTTTTATAAATGTGCTGTCCTTGTGAATTCATGATATATCAGATGTATTCATCAAAAATAAATCTATTGGGTTTTTAGACACAAAATCCTGCACCCCTTGGTGACCTCTTCAACAGGTCAAAACCCCAACATTTTCTAAATTATGATGATGTAAGACAGGGAAAAATAACACGGCCTCACATTTGAGAAGCTGGAATCAGCAAATGTTTGGCATTTCACTTCATAAATTACTACAGTATTGATTTCCTGATTATCACAAAGTAATTGTTTGAGTTTTCCGTCAATGAGTGCCTATTCTGAAGGAGAACCTAGTTGTAGTGTAGGTCCATGCTGACAGCTAGCTACACCTGCCATCTGTGCAGTTAGTGCATTGACTGTGGCAAATAATCACATCTTGCAGAGACAGTCCAGTGGTCAAACTCTTGCGCATGAAGCAAGAACATTGTTTGTGACTGACAGCCCTTAGAAAAATGGTCATACTGTCATTTAAATGCAACAGGCAGCGAGTCTCCTCGTGTAATTAGCTGTCATAACAGATGGATTGTGAATGCCTGCCGGAGACCATGTTCTGCAGATGAATGTATCTGCTCCTCCAATGGTTCATGTTTGTTCGCTTTGTGGAAACAGCCTCACAGCTTTGAGACGCACGATAAGATCAAGGATGGCACAAGCTCAGTCTGTTAGTGATATCTGTGCACAAGAGCTACACCCCGATTGTCTTTCCCCTGAAATCAAACTGCGAAAAAGTGTGGAAGCAACTTAAATGTCAATAAAGTTTCAAGATAAAACCCTCTAAAGTCTCAAATTGTTTTCTTAGTACTGCTAAATATAAAATGCTGATTACCGTTTTCCTTACGGACACGGAAGAACCATGACTCAGGTATTGTTGAGAATTTTAACGCTAACATCCTCTTACAGCTATTTCTTCGGCTCATGATTGATTTTGGTATTTTAAAACCTTGCAGCAGTTGTAACTTTGTCACCTCCATCAATTACAATAAACAAGTGAGCATTTCAGTGTATCAGTTTTGACAAAGTTCACTCATCTGTCTTTGCTAATCTGCACAACTTGTCTGCTTTTCAACGTAGCCACTGTTTCATCTGGTCTGTGACAGGAGTGCAGAAGCTGCACTTAAGCAGCGGGTTATTGGGAAACAGCAGACGAGCTGCCATTTTCCATCACACAGTCTGCGTCACAAGGTATTTACGGTGTCATTTAGAATTTAGAGCATACACATTCAGCGGCGACATCTCGACAGAAGACAGCTTGTCGGATTAAAAACTGCATTCCTTCCAATTAAGAGGTGAATAAAGAATGCGTGATTGATTGGCGGAGTCTCAGTGAGTAATGCCCTGACTTCAATTTGCAACACTGCACAGGACTTAATCATCTTTTTCAGTGCTTATCTCAGGTATTGGCTCCATTCTTCACACTGTCATTAAATACGATAAATTATGTCAGACTCTACCTCACAGGTTGCTAAAACCTTAGTCAATAGAATTTAATAATCTTATGAGGTATACAGAAGATAAGGAACGAATTATACTATCTTTTTTTATTGGTTTCTGAAGTATAGGGCAGAAAACTAATGAATATATTCATCACTGATTTATCTCTCAATTTTTTCATTAGATAATTCCAACAATCATTTAGTCAATCAAATGGTAAAAATAGTGTAAAATGTCCATAAGGTAGCATGCCGATAGGGTCGAAGGAGATCTAGATTGCAAAGGCATTAGGGAAGCATGGTACGGATGACTTCTAGTCCATGGGGAAGCAGATATAAACAAAATGAAGATTAGCGTGGTTATCCAGGAGCAGCAGTTTGACGTCATGAGTGTGAAAACTGCGTGCTGCATTTGTTCATCTTCTCTTTCTTGTTTGTGTTTATTGGCAGATCACAAACCAACTTTATACACAGAAAGTTTTAAAAGTTGACTTTACTTTTTTAAGGTTAGGAAACCAATTGCATCAGAATTACCAAGTAAACTAAAAAGTAGACTGTTAAATTTAACATGTACGAGCTAAAAAGTTTTAACAATTTAAAATTATTCGTCTACTTTACTTGATCATTTTGAGGTAATCGGTTCCCTTGATGTTTTTTAAGTCAATTCAAATTTTACAGTGCATCGTCAAACATCTAACAGCCTACTAGCCTTACTGAAACCCCTCTTGCAATAAGCACTTTTCACATCATGGCTTTAAATAAAAAAGGAAAAGACATTAAAATGCAATATGGAACTCCAAGAGTTCATTCATAATGAAGTGTTGTAATTTACTTTCTTGGTGAACCCATTTTCTCCCAGTCTTCTTTGCAGCATCACTGTGAGTTAGTGTTCACTGAGTTTCCCAGAAGGACTTTCCACAATCCAAAGAGTGGGATACATCATAGCTGCATCTCATTTCTCTTATTTCATATCTCCCACAACCTCCGGTCTCATGTGACCTGGAAATCGATTGAGGTCTTCCATCACTGAGGTCATTTCAGTTCTCTTAGTGGTGCTCGGAGGAGCGAAGAGGAGATTCAAGTCGGAGAGGAGAGGATACAATAAGTAGAGCTGGGAAATATGGCTAAAATCAATATTAAGATATTAATGGGAGTGAGACAAACCGCATTTGGTTCCACTTATGCTATAGATCTATAGTTTATTATAATGCTCAAATTCTTCAAGCATTACAACATTTATCATAATTTGTGTGTCTGTCTTATTCATTTAGAGTTATTTGATTAAACATGCTTTTGAATTATGAAATTGCCTGTATAATAATTGGATTTATAATGGCAATAACTCATCTCAGCCCTTCTTTCCTTCGGTCTCCATGTGCAGCTGAAGTTCCATGTGAAAGCACATGTCAGGGGTGGGTTCATTTTTCATTCAGGAGTTTCAGGGGATGGAGCAGCATGTTGTTTTTCTGCTTTCACATGGACGATCTTCCTCACTCTTCCATGACTGGTTCATACATCAATACACACACTATGTGCATGCACATGCACAAAAGCACACATGAGAGAAATCCACCTCTGGGGATAGAAAGTTTTTTTAAAAGCAAACACCATTTTTTTCCCATCAGAAATGGAAAGAAAAAGAGTGGTGCCAGTGTTGCCTGCAGAGCTCCCTGGCAGGTTTCCCCTTTTTCTACAGCTTCAAAGGCCGCTCACAGTCTCCCATACAAGCTCATGCAACAACATTGCTGCATGGAGTCTCCGCGGGGGAAAACACAGACCATCTAAAGGCTCTTGGCATGAACTCACAAAGATAAAAGGAAAACTTTCTTTGCACTACCTGACCAATGTTGTTCCCACCATGATTATAAATGAGTTATTTTCCTTTATGTGGAAGGACTACGTTGTATTTCTGACCTAATTAAGAGTGAGCCTGATATCAGTAAATATAACATCTTTTAAAAACAATATGCTTTCCTAGCAAAGGCACAAACAAAAACCCCAAAAAGACAGTACAGTCGAAGAGGAAATTTGTTTTTGTATTTACTGTATTCAACGTTATATAAGAAGTGGATAAAGGACACAAGGACAACACTAAAATCAGTACAGTGAGTTCCCAAGGACACAAACCATGAAGGATCAAATACTAAAAGCAGATGACGAACTTCAAGATACAAGCTGAATGTGAGAAATCATCTCAAAACACTCATGAGACAAAAATCTCAAGGCCAAAATAAAAACATCTGCAGTGTCTGACTCACTTCGTTACTGTTACACACTACACACTGTATATAAAATGAAGATGAAGCAGCAGTTGGATGTAACTGGGAATGAGATCGCAATCAAACCGCAATAATGCGAGAAGTATCCAAGAATTACTTCGTATGCATTGCAGCAGTAATATATCTTTCTATAATTAATGTGTCACAGATATTCGGAGCATGCTTATATGAATGAATTATTCATTCACAAAGAAATAAATCCTACTTATAAGTGTTTGTATAGGCTGATGTTCATATGCTGATCTACGTGTCACATGCTTTCTAATCTTCTAAATGAGCCTTATTTGTGATAATTGGGAACAATTGGCTTTGTGCCTCCTGCCTGTAACAAATGTGTTCAACCGTGGTGTTAAATCCCAGTGAACTTGATTGTTTTTGTTTTTCCAAAGATTTAAACAGTCATATTTACTATAGTCTGACTCACTGGATGTAGACTGTGGGTATAAGCATGCCATTGTGCCACGTGTTACCATCTTAAAATCCCTGTTCGGGAAACAACAAAATCTTCCGAGCGAGCAGCTACAAGCTGAAAATGGCAAATTGCCCTAATTTCCGTGAGGGACTCTCCAATATCAATGCTTTATTTTTTTTCCAAAAACAACGATTACGTTTTAAATCTCACTGCTGTTTCACCATTTCTAAGAAAACTGTCGACAGGGTTCTGACAGAACTTTAAAGTAAGTGTAATTTACCCCATTTTCTGCCATAATCTGCTTATAATAACGCTTTAAGGCTGCACTGACCAATATTTGATATAAACAATTAATCAACGGGCAACTGTTTGTTGAAACATTTATTATGCAACTATGACAAATTTTCATGGTGATAATATGCTTGATTTGCTGGCCAAAGTGGGTATAAACACATAAAAAAAAAATCAATAGTAGATGAGAACGGAGATGATTTCATGATTTTTTTACTGTCATATCTTGAGATCAACGATTAATTATTTTGTTATTGAGATAACAAAGCTTGTTTTCTTGTGATAACAGGTTAATTTATCTACTTATCTTCAGAAATCAAAAAGCCAATTACTCAAGATAACAAGAAAATCCATCATGAGTAAACAGGTTCCAGTCAGTCATATTAAGCAGCATGAGTTATTTTGAATTAAGCCACAGCAAACCCTTTTTATGTCAATATTAAAAAACTCAATGAAAAAATGCAAAATGTGTGAGATGCAAAACGCTGATCGAGACATGCTGTCTGAAGTGTACGCCATGTTGGGTTAGTGTCTTGGGAGAGCTGTGGTGATTGAATGTGCTTCTCTTTGTTTGATCTGTCCGACATGGACGATTTCTGTCTGTGCTAGACCTTAATTGAAGTACAGCCTGATGTGCTGACCAGTAATGGGTACTCCTTGATCTGGCACTTTCAGCTTAATTACAGATGTCAAGACGCGATCTATGCATGCTGGCATGGTACTCCTGATCTCTGACATACATTACAGCATAAGTAATGAGCTGAAACACTTTTTCTTCTCATGTTAATGGGTTGATTATGTTATTATCTCTACAAAGTTTGTTTTCTCGAGATACAGAAACAATTCACTCATGAGCTCGAGATAACAGCAACAAAAAAACAGCTGCATACAAAGCCATTCTCAGTTTCAGTAATTCCAAAGAATTACCAAATATTATTTATAATATTTTGCAACCATATCCTCATTGTATTGCACAGACTTTCTGATTTGATTAAAGTTTAAAAAGTTATTAGATTAGAAAATTATGGTTCAGACACAACTAATTATAACTTTTTTCCATGGAGACTAAATGTTCTCACCAGTTAATTAAATCTTGGCAACAATGGTTTTACCAATTAAAGCTGACATTTTACAAGAAAAGATGCTCACCCTTTGTAGAGTTCTGCGTTAAGTTAGTTTTATACAGTCTACAGAACAAGAAGGAAATGCAGGCAGCAGGTTGCACACCTGCAACTTCTCAGTGAAGTAACCAACTCCCTTTCCTTCATAAACTGGGTTTAAATCATCCAAATGGGCGCTTTTGGCTTTCATTTTGACAACAACTTCTCCAACATAGACTTACTTTTTTGAGTGATTTAAGTAGACAGCTGTCTGAGAAAAAGGTTTACGGTTGTGAATAAAAAACGTTGCATATAGAATAATGAAAGCATCCGGATTTAATGGTTTTCCTTGAAATGTTTTTGGGCGTCCCCTGGTAACCCATGGTAACCCTGTATTTAAGGTTACAACACCGTAAATTGTGGGTAATTCCATTTGACAAAGTCTGCAGAAATGCAGTCTAACAGAAAGTGGCCATAAAAGGGCCCAAAATGTCTGTGAGAAAGCCCTCTTGCCCTTAACAATTTGATAGTGGGATAGCCCTAAACCCTCTTGGACTTAGTGGGAAAGTGCCTCAAAGTCTGTGAGTCTGGTGGTGTGGACATTGGGATTGGGCCAGTGAGTATTTGTGTACCCTTGAGACTAGGCGGCCCAAGTGCATTGGCACAACAGGCAGCACCAGTAGTTGCGCTAGCAGGAGAGTAGTAAGGCTTCAGTACTGCACAAAGGAAAAATCACTGTATTTTCATGTGATTGATTAAATTTGCCTGTAAGAAACACATTTCTTCTGGGTATCTGAGTCCGTTAAAAACTGCTATGGTGCCCGTGTGAAATGATGATATAGTGAGATGCAAAAAAATGGATGCACAAAGCCTGGCAAATATAAACTAATCACAGAGGCAGGGCCCACAGCTCTATTTTTCATCCTATTACTCATAAACCTCTCAGTTTCCCCCAGCTGTCTGCTTGCCACAGATAATAAGGAAGCCAAACATTTTTCTCTCTGCTTTATGAGTCTCTCCTGTAACCAAAGTAGATGCCGCTTTTCAGACGTCCTCCTCTTTTCTCCTCCTGAAAAGCGCTAAAATTGTCTTTGGTGTAGAATTGTGATGAGTTGGATACACTAACAAACAGCACCTTGCTAATGAGCTTTTGCTCAGAGTAGAGGACGAAAAAAAAGTAAAAGTATGTCTTAGGTAGGTCTTTGATGTGCGGATGAAACTCTGTGGGCGATGGAGACAAATGTCAAGGATGGGTTACCGTTCTGTGGATGTTTTCAGTTTTTAAAATCTGAAACCAGAAACAACACTGTCCTGTTCATAGTCTATGCTTCATTGATCGAGAACATCTCCATTATTTGTTTCATGAGAGGGTGGTGTTAAGTGGGAGGTGAGTTAGGCTGTGAGAAACAGCAGGGTTTCTGGATGATATTTTGTCCCTGCCAGAGCCATCTGCACTGTTGGAACAGCTCTCCTTTTTAAGCAGTCGGATGGGTCGCTACATCTGTTTGCGAATTCTCTCACACTGTTGACAGGACGCACATTGTATGTGTGTGTGTGTGTGTGTGTGTCTTTGCGATGACCATTTTGAGTCTTACACTTTCAAGGTGAGGACATCTGTGCGACGTATGAGGTCAATATGGTCGGTCCTCAGTGTGAGGACGGCATTTTATGGTTCATGGTTAAATTTATAGATTTACGATTAAGCTAAGAAAAAGGGCTTAGGCTAGGCAGGAGGTGCTGAGCCAATTTGTGAGGTTTTATTTATTGCTTAATTAATCAAGCAGCTGCATGTGCTTTTGTTGCCAAGAGTAATATTTCAAAGTACTTGAACTGTCTGAAGTGCCTGTGGTAGACCTTCACAGGCCAGCACATAACCTTTTCTGTAGGTTACAATAAATTGCTTGTGGAGGTGTTTCGCTGAGGCACAAAATTATCCTCCACAGATGGTTGAAAGGCTTTTTATCCTTTTGTTGAAGCATTTTACTTGTCATTCAATCATTTAAAGCACTTCAGTTTCCTGATGACGTTATTTTACATCCATTTAATGATTAGAATTTTTATTTTGTTGTTTTAACTGCCTGATTCTCTGCTGTAGATCTCTGATTTCTATATACTGTAGGTATAAGCATTATGTCAGCCCTCGACAGATATACATAGTACTAGATAAGGCTGTATCACACTTTAATTATACTTCCCAATAGGGTTGCATGATATGTCGCCATATTTCATTTGATGACAGAACACACCAATTGTTTCATATTATGCTCCGTCATTTATTTCAAATCTGACTCTTTACAGCAATATTGTGGCAGGCAGCGCAGAATGAAATAGGGAGCTGCTGTCAGCGATGTCAAACCTGTAATAACATCCAAGACAGAACAAGACAAATTTGTGAAAGCTTTTAAATACACCCAGTGGGTGCTGATGTAATTTGGTAACCGTGTTGGTTTCGATCATTTCAATAGGCTACATCATTGACAGCAAGTCTCCTCAACACACGGCTCTCCTGCTGATGTGACAACAGTCACAGGTTGAAAAGACCCAAAATGCGAGTTGTGTTTTTTGGGTGACTGTTTCAAACATAATGCTGACCAAGTAAATCCAGCGTTGCCAACTTGAGACTTTGCAGCTAGATGACACAACCATTACGCTTTATGTAAATGAGTGAGCGATGTCGCTGAAATGCTAAGTGTCAGTTAGTCTGTGGGAAACGGAATCAAACATCACAAACCACTTTTACCACCTACGCAAGAATCATGTCACACAGTATGAAGAATCTACAGATAAGTCTATTTACCTATAATAATATTTTGATAGAGTGGCGATGCCAGCAAGCGGAAGCTTTGCAATGGAGTATAACTAGTAGGCCAAAACACAACCATAGTTCTTGCGGTCTCCTCCTGGTTTCTCCTGGCGTTGTAGTCCTTACGTGTTGTCAACCTGTGAGGCTACATGAGTAGCTCCAAAGCTACGCCCTAACACATCAAGGCACACAATTAATCACCCTTAAGTGACTTCAACCCACTGCTGAGGTTGCAGGAGTAGATGTAAATCTGTGTTTTCATGCTAGTAGTAGCTCTTTCACCACAAAGCTTGTTTTATTGTGTTCCCCACATATAAATACTGTAAAACCATCCTTATGTACTTGTTTGTGAAGATGAACACATTGCACACTCCAGACTTCAAAACAAAACTGTAGTTGTTTTTGTCTCCTCATAGCAGTGAAGAGCTTATCCAGTGAGAGAAACCATTTAGCAGATGAGCTCACAGCTAGTGGTGGTTCGACGGGGTTTGGCGGTCCTGAGCCAGACCAGGACGACATTTGGTCCATGGCTCACCCTGCTGGGTAATAATGCTATTCACTCCGCTGCTCTTCTGCCCTCGCCATCTGGGGATTTAATGAGCCCAGACCGGCCTTGTTGGTGCCAACCAATTGCAGAACTCGCACCCAGTCCCCGCTGGTTAGTCAAACCCCAGCATGAGTCAGTAGCTTCATGGAAGCAGAGAAACATGTCCCATACAGCGAGTTCAAGTGAGACCCTGCATGATGTGCATACTAGTGGAGCCTGTCGCACTCTCAAGACACATACACACCTTAACACAGGCTCTCCCTGTGTCTTAATACACTGCACATCATTAGTTTTAGACGTATAACCATAATTGCTTCAAAAATGATGAAGGAAATCCAATGTGACTGAAAACGCTCACACACGACTGAGTAGCGGGCTTAATAGCTTCGCATTATCATAGTTAAAAATCTCTAATTAATGGGTAACACTGATCGACTTTTCATTAACCCCTCAAAGTTCTCGAGCGCCTGATTCCAAAAACTCTCGTTATGAGAAAAGTTTGTTTTTCTCAAACACTCTTAAATTTTACACAAGGACATCTGATAAGACTCCGGGCGAGGAGGGGATGGGGGGAGGGGGTGCACTTTGGAGGCACTTTACAGCTCCAAGTCTGGTTGAACTACTTTGTCTCGCAGTGTGTGGCCAAAAGATCAATACTGCGTGTTGCTCATGTTGTGCCCTGCAGTGCTCTGAGTGGCGTCATCTCGACACAGAAGCAGCCCCAGATGCTGATTCAGACTGCATTGATGGTGGTGAAATCCTCCCTATGATCGAGGACTTTAAAGTGGCGAAGCTCTCCCACAAGGCCTGAGTGGGGCTCTGTGAAAGCTCTCTGATGCTGTTCTTCAGGTTTGGAGAGCCAACAGGGATTTCAAGCCGCATGCATTTAGTTATAGAAAACACAATGCAGTACAGTAAAGAGGAGCCCTGCTGCTTTATTGTATGGATCTTATGTCTGGCCAGACCCTGGTGATGTGTTTGAATATGTTTGGTTCTCTTCAGCATGGATGGTGGTAGATTGCCTCAGCATGTCTGAATGCTGTTTTCTTTCAAATACTTTGCGTTTATGCTTTGACAGTAAAGTGTCAATGATTTCAACAACTGGGTGCTGCAGAAATGTACCAAAGTGACACTTTTTTCCATTAGTGATACAGCAGAGTTTATGATTGTAGCATGAAAAAGAGTAACTCCATCAATTTTATACATTCAAGTGTGTTTAATATGTGAAAAAATAGCGTAAAACCTTCAGTGCCTCTTGAGGGAGCTGCATGTAATCTGATAAATTGCAGATGACGCTCATCGGCAAGTTTCATTGTGGGCAATGAAGGCACAACATTGCTCTCATATAACACTGTTGGACTCATTATGGACGGTTGACAATTGATCAAGATCGATACAGCAGAACCAGAACCCACAATGCAACTTAGCCAGTTAGTGACATCACTGGAGGCAATTTATCAGATTGCATGCAGCCTCCTCTGGAACAACAAAAGGCTTTAAACTACTTTTTTTTCACATATGCAGCAGTACTCTCAAGGACCTGAAAACACACTTTAATGTGTAAAATTGCAGGGACCCTTTAAAGATTGTGTTTGCCATCGGTGAACTCGATGGCAAGGTCCAATATCGCTGTGTAGGTGTTGTTCCTGGAACATCATTTTTAATGTTGTTTGAGGGCCATCATTGAATTATACCAATCATGGTTTTGTAATATCTATAAAAAGAGGAAATGCCACATCGTGTGAGCTGCTTCATGAATGCAGGTATCGAAAAACAAAATATCTGCTCTATGGATCCAATCTTGGCTTCTTGCTATATGTGGACTAAAAGGTTGCAAGGGGCCCCTGTAGCCCAAAGAAAACAGAAACACAACAGAACAAACACAAACAGAACAGAAAACAGAGGTGAGAGTTGTACTTTGCTTTGTGACCAAGTCTAACTTGATTTCTGGAGGAAAGAAGCGCTTGGTGTAAAAATAATAAGTGAACAGTATAACAGTATGTTCCAAACAGGAGTGAGAGACTTCTACACAACCCACTCAGCCACAACACACAATGATGGTCCTGGAACAACATTAACTATGATTTTCTGGGAAGAACACCAACACAGCAATATCAGTTACACTGAACTCAGTGACATGAGTTTGTAGTTTTGTGTGCATTTACTGACATATCTGGAGGAGACTTAATACACTTAATAAATACACAAGAAAATGTTGGTGCCAATACAACTGAAAAAAATCCCTATTAAATCATAAACAGAGGGGAGCTTTGACAGGCTCTTCATCAAATTATGGAACCATCTGGTGCTCGCCTATTAATTTTCTATATGCTGATACATTCATTCGGGCCAATGTTGGTTTTATCAGATATCATCAAGCTCATATTAATGCCAGATTTTCTGAAGCCCGTCCAAAGCGTCACACTGGGGCTCGTCCTCAGTGGAAAGTGACAGGAGAAACACAGCACAATCTCGAGAGTAGAACAGTGCAGCCAGTTAAAAGCAGTTTGTAAAAGCCTTCTGTTAACTTGCTGGTAATCTTTCCAAATAGCAGCACCCAGGAGGAGTTAAAATGGCACCTGCCTTCTGGGCACTTATGAGCCACTATTTTCATTTAGTCGATCTAAACCTTTGCATAGATTCAAACCTTTTATTTGCTGTCATGAGACGGTTCTTGCTCCTTTGAGCCCTGAAGAAAACTGAGTATAAATATGAGAGGAGAATCAAAGACCTTTTCAGAAATGTGCCCCACAATGGCGCAGCCAAAGAGGAACTAATTAACCATATTTTCTGTGCTTTTCTTAACTGACACCACACAGATAAAAGCGACTTTGCTGGCTTCGCAGTCGTGTCTTTGACCAGGCAGACTCTGTCAACGCAATTTAATTACTTCTTCATTGGTCACACAGAGGCCTTGTTTATTGATGTTCTCCATTTTACATGCCTTTGATTCTGTTTTTCACTTTGTGCGACTTTCCAGCTATGCCCCGCAGTCGCAAATAGCTAATGAGGAGCTTTGTTTGTGCCTACTGCTTTTTCTAACACCCTGCCACTGCCACATCGCCTTGTTCCTCCCTCCGTCGCTCAGCTCACATAACGTGCCCTTCAGGAGACCCTAAAACTGTGCTCCGCAATCTGCGCTGAGGTGAACTTGCGCTTCTTCCCAGCTGAGACTGTAATTAACTTGCACTGATTGAGCCATCAAGCCCACTCGACGTGTGCTCCCGCTCATTTGAATCCCACAGACGAATCAACGTGAAACACAAGGAGCACTGCTGTTTAGTTGATGATGGTTGCGTGGTTTCCGTCTTCCTTTCGTCCAAGTTATATTGTGTTACTCTTTCAGACAAACGTGCCTCCACCTCGACACATGTAATTTAAAATTCCACCAAAGGTGAATGAAGAATACATTGAGGATGAGATGAGAGCTCAATCACACAAACGCATGCACAAATGGTTTAATCCGGACAGCTTTATAAGCAGTAATTCTAAGTTATCTCTCTAAAGCCTCATAGGCCCGGGCTAAGTGTGAGGCATACCACTCAATCCACACGCATGCCTCCCTATTGGACCAAATTATTGGAGCTAAAAAAAAAAAACACTCTTCAAAGGCCTCGCGACTTATTCTTGCACCCACAAGAGCTCATTTCCAGCCGTGAGGTTTATCTGGGGTCAAACAGGGATTGTAAGAATTGTTTCTGGGCCAATTATGCAAAGAAAATAAGCTGCGTTTATTGCCCTGCAGGGACTACAGCTCACTGATCCTATCAGTTTGATTTGGGAAGTTTAGATGCACTTGATGTTGATTCTCAGTGGTTTCAGATCTTGACAGTTTTTTCTATTAGAACAGTCACACCGGCTTAATTCTTTCAGAGGGGCACTGCCTTGGAACGGGAGATTAAAAGGACTGTCTGAGATGTCAACTTTATGTTATCTTGATAGTTGAAATGTCATATCAAATCATGCACAGCACCGAGTTGCCACCGTCACTGGACAGTCAACGCGTGAATGGAAAAGAAAGCTTTCAAACTACTTAGTAATTTAACGCATTGGCCTGAAATATTGAGCCTTTAATGGCTTTTCTTTTTGCTGAATACTGAAAGAGATTTTATGCTCAGGGCTGGGTGATGAAGTAATGTACTAGTGATTACAACAGAAACATTCAGCTGCAGAAATTCAAAACGATATATTTTCATCACATCACAGACACAAAGCTATTTCTAACCAAACATTTTAGGCAGCTCACTTCCCAAAATAGGCACAGCAGCAGGTTTGTTTAAATTAACTAAACAAAGCACATGCTGTTGTTCTTGCATCAATAATTCAATAGTTAGACCAGAGAGAGACGAGCGATGCCTCTGAGAAGACTTTACACATCAGCAAAGAAGAGAGACTTAGAGAATTAACAAAAGGCTTCCTGGTGCGACGTGTAAAATATGGTTAGAATTTTTGTTTCAAAAAATAAACTAACTTTATCAACAGAATGTGAAGAAACAACAGTGTTGCTGTCATGTCAAAGATGTCAATGTACTGTGTTGCAGAGATGTACTAAAATGAGCATGTTTTCTCGACCTATAAGGTTGTTTCTCTGAGGAGGGCGCCCTGCTTACGCCTGTTTTTCTTACTAAACAGAAAAATACAAGCATACATCTTCTGAATTTAGGTTTTTTTCTTTTGCAAAACTAAGATGAGCTAAACTGCCTCGTTAACTCATCGTAAAACAGACTTCATTCAAATTCAGTCTGTTTTAAATAAATCCTCAATTCACAGACAGATGCTGATGCAGGACACTGTCACTCCTCTCAGCTTAATGCCTCTCCTGTCCTCGCTCGTCTTGTCTTCTCATCCCCAGGGTCATAGTCCTGGGTCGTAGCAGCTGTAAATCACCTCCATACTGGATCTCCTGTCTTCAAACTAGCATCCATCTATGGCAAAGTAGTTAGCGAAAAGTAAGTTACATGGTACACCTTTAAAGTCCAACACAAAACAGATCGGTGATGTATAGTGTCCACCCCAAAAACCTGTACCAACAACTATTGAAATTACAAAACAAGCTAATCAAACAAAATTAAAGAAACATTCCTGCAACAAACAGTAATATTACTTTAGTATCTGCTCTTCCTGAGCTGGTAGACACATTGAATCCTGTTGTTTTTTTGTTTTTAAAGAGGAAAAAGGCATGATCAATACGCACAAACAAATTTAGGGATTTAAACCAATAAACATGACTGACTGAAGATATAAACTCCTTGGCTGAAAGCACTTCACCCTGCAGGATTTATAAGAAATCATTCTAAAAGTAGATTGAATTTTGGCTTTCTCTTTTATTTGAATAGATTCTCTGTTTGCAGCTCTCAGTGAATTACAAGCGAAAGGCCATTTTTAAGCTTGACAGAAATAGAAAAATCATTTATATTGTGATATATACTATGTTGATTTATACCGCAATGGGTTTCTTTGCTGTCTCGCACAGTCCCAAATTTGGGGGAAAAACAGCATGAATAAATAACTCAGCATTCAAAACAAATCACATACAGTGTAAAAACTGATAAAATGCTAATTCAGTATGTGCTCCTCAGCTGTTCCTTAAAGTGAATGCCAGCCAGTTTTATCAAAGACAAGATTTCCCCCCACTTGGCAGCAGTGGTATCATGAAGTTACTTTAAAATGCACGGCAAGTTGTAGCTGCATGTCCGACTCAGGGCTTACATTAAGGGTACAGATACTGTATCTCGTGTATCTGTGTTGAGAGCGGGAGACGTACGTGCAGAAGTTTAAGATTCTAGGCAGTGTTTGGGAAACAGCCTGGAATGAAATTAGGAGAGACAGCAGTGAAATGAATCCTCGTTGGTCTCTCGCTCCAGCTAATCAGATAACAACAAAAGGCAGCAGAGCATGGGGGAATCTGTCAGCTGGAAGTTACGGTCTTGAAACCCCGGGAGAGGAGCAAAGAGATGGAGCGAGTACACAGCAAATGTATTTGATTGGGGATGAAGGAGTGCCAGAGTTTCCTTGGAGGACCATGCATCTAATTGCTTTTGTTATGGATGCACCAGCAGGTGTCAGCAAAGCAAATGCTGACTAGGACACACACACCAAACCGCTCCTTAGATCAATTATTCTCCCTGAGCCTGGCGACTAGTTGGGCAAAACTGGAGTATGAGAAACAGAAAGTTAGTGGCAGGGATCTGTAAGCAGTTTGAGCCCAGTCGTCTAATGTCTTTCATAGTCATAGTGTGGCACAGAAACACACGCGATGATATGCTTACGTCACAGCTGGAGACGATAATTTAATTTGCATTATCCTCAGGTTGAAAGATCTGATGTTTCAGTGTCTATCTACCCTGAAAAATTAAACAAATAACACATTTGACCGAGTCAGAATGATTCACTGCCTCTCAGATATGGAACAGCAGGGGGTCCCAACTCTCACACAGCCTTTGATATCTTGTTTCACAGAGGAAAGAGTGCCTAAAGTCTCAGACAGCAGTTTGAAGATGACATCAACACAGCTTCCCATGTCTGAAATACTGCATAATAAACATGTCAATCAAGCCCTGAGATGTTAATGTTCAGAACTTCAACTGCCTACAACTTGACATACAGTATGTCTGGCTGAGATGGCCTTTGGCTCGCATGAATAGATCTGACTCGTTTGAAATTTGACACAGCGAGTTGTTTTGGTTGCAGCATGTTCTACATACAGTCGATGTTGTTGACAAGGCTCATTAAAGGATAAGTACCGTTTTTTACAACCTGGACCTTATTTCTGGCAAAAGATATGGTCATTTACTCACCCAGATAACTTTGGTGTCATTCGGCGTCGTTCGGACGAAATTAGATCCAGTGTAGCGGCGATATATCCATATAATGGGAGAGACGGGGCAGCGACACACAGCCTCTATATAACGCATTATCTGCCACGAAACTAGTTAATTTCATCAATATTTTGTTACGATATGCTAGCGCTATTAGCCTCTGAGTCCGGGCTCGTCCGTTATCAACATCCGGGGTCAAACTAGCAGCAGCAGCTACAGGTAAACAAGGCGCGCTGTCGCGGGTGCGCGCGCAGCTCAGAGACGACATCTTCCAGGTCAGAGGTAGTAGATCAGCCTACAGACCCCGGATGTTGACAATAGACGAGCCCGGACTCAGAGGCTAATAGCGCTAGCATTTCATAACAAAATATTGATGAAATGAACTAGTTTCGTGGCAGATAATGTGTTATATAGAGGCTGTGTGTCGATGCCCCGTTACTCCCATTATATGGATATATCGCCGCTACACTGGATCTAATTTCGTCCGAACGACGCCGAATGACACCAAAGTTATCTGGGTGAGTAAATGACCCTATGTTTTGCCAGAAATAAGGTCCAGGTTGTAAAAAACGGTACTTATCCTTTAACTTCACTCAAACAGGGTTTCATTATATGTTTGATTTCACTGGAGATGCAACGATCAGTCTATTTATCAGGGAAGTATCAGCAGGGAGTAGATGAGTAGGCATTTTAATAGTCATTATGATAATAATAGAATAATTATATAAGTAATTTCTTAAGTAAATATCCCAACCAGTCTCTGGTTCAAGTTTCTTCAATAAGAGGATTAGCTGTTCTTATCTGGTTTCTTGCATTATAAATTGAATATTGGGTTTTACATTCTTGGTTGGACAAAACAAGACATCTGAACACATCATCTTGGGTTGTGCAGAACTATGGTGGACATATTGGATGGATGGATGGATAGAAACAGAAAATAAAACAAAAAGTACATTACATGTCATTGTCAATTTCTGACGAAGAGGCAAAATCCATATGCTGATGAAGGTCATGTGATGTTATGGAAAGGTACAAGCTGCTCAACCCAATTGCAAAAATAAATGTTGGCAAACCACACAACTGTACATTTCTTTATGTTGCAATTCCATCTTTCATTTTATGTTGTGACAACAGTGTGCTTATGGTCTGGTCAGGTTAAGGCACATAAACAACTTGGTTAGGGTTCTGTCGCCACAAAAACACAACTGATAATTGCCTTGTTGTTGCGTCAAAAATGTCTGGCTTTGTGTTATTGCCACCAACACGGCTGGAAAATACCCCGATATGAAGATCCACTCGCTGCTGACATTTTATTCTGGCAACTGAGCCGCAGCAACAACACTTACAGAGAACTGAAACGATGAATGTGGTGACTTTCTGTTTGGTGATTTTGTGCAGCAGCAAAATGTTCTCCCCAAAAAACCCCTCCAATTTCCAAAGTTCTGTTTTGATTTAAAATATTTCCTAATTAATTGTGCAGCCCTGCTTCAGGTCAGTGGTACATTATTTAAAAGTATGACACACAGGAACAGATATTTAGCAATAAGCAGCTCTGGGTGGGGATTCATCACGCCCCTGAGAGGCTGTAAAGCTGCTCTGACTGACTTCTAAAATGTATTTAGTGTAACAGAGGCATGAAAAAGTTGGCTCTAGTGCAGGCTTGTGAAGCACGAGCCAAAAAACTGAACGAAAATACTATTACCAGTGGGTAAAAAACGTGCATCAGTGATTTCACACTGTGTCATACTCTACGTGGCACTTGTATGTGAGCATTACAGCATGACAGCTCTGTAATACCACCTGACAAAAAGTGGCGTTTGACAAGTGAATACCTGAGGGTACCTACTGCCATCAGTGGTGTAGAGCCTTATGGACTAATTCATAATAGCTCCTGTAGATGCAGAAAGTGGTAATTATGGATCGCCTGTCATATGGAGGGAGGCTGGAGGACGTGTCGGATGGATTGGCAGCCGTCTCCTGTGTAGTGTCAGCTCTATTTGCATCCCTGTATGGCCTCAATGCTTCTTTTAGCGAACAGCTGTCTGTCTCATGTCAGCTAGATCCTGTGCTCTCTCTATTTCACTGCCACGTTTTTCTGTCTGTTTTACGCTCCCATGTGCACTCACTCTTCCTTTAGTCGTTTTCCTTTCTCCTCAAATTCTCAATCTCTGCCTGCCTTAACTCTCTTACTCCCTCCTCCCAAGCTCAGGATGAATAAAATGAGATTTACTCCTAAAAGTATGACTGACATGAGCCTGAAACTCACCATATATGAACGTAAAAGTGCTAAAATATTAAAGGAGTACAGATTTCGGTCCTCAGCTCGTTCATTTATGCCTCGACCTATTGAGTAAACCTTTTGATTTTTCTTCCCCGCGTCCTTTCTTCCTGCATCCCTCTGTAATTTTTCATGGTCGGCCAATAGCAAAAAGGGTTTCAAATCATTGTCAGCCCTGACCTTTCCTTTGAAAATTGGCCGGCATGCACCACATACATTGTTAGAGTTTGTGGGTGCGCATGTGTTTCGGTGCATATTTATGTGTGTGCATATGAGCATGCTCCATCTCCACAAATAATAAAAAAAAACATTGTAATCAGAATGCCACGGTCATTACCCTTCATTTCTCCAGGAAAAAAAAAGGGGGCGAGTTTACAAAAATCTATTTGCAAAAGGTCACACCAGACAGTCCAACACTTTGCTGTTTCATTTTCATTTTGCACCGCCCTCCTTCTCTCCCGCCTCCCGCCCTCTCTCTCTCTCCCCTCACTATCTCCCGGCCCCGTCTGTCTTCCTCCGGAGCAATTCTCATCAGACAAACAGAGCCTGTCTTGCTTTCCAAAGCAGCCACAGCGAGCAGCTATCAGCCTGTCACATCTTATCTGAGTTTTCGCCTTCTTTCCGGGAAGAGGAGACAGAGCTCCAGTGGAACCATGGCCCTGTAGATTCTCAGCATAAAAAAATAATAGAAAATAGAAAAAAGTCTGGCGAGTTCTCCTGCCGACCTGTTTCCACCATTTTCAGTATTCAGAGTGCTTAGGCTCCTGGTGGAGTCCACAGATTTGTCACAGGGCCGTGGAGTATTTCTGGGTCACATTAGGAGAGGAAGTTGAAGTTTGGATACAGAAAACACACATTTCTTCAGATGGCAGCCCTCATTCAGTCAACACTTCATGAAATGCCAGTTGTAGTTGGTTGTTTTACAAAACAGCAGCTGGTAACACTGACAGAGCTCACAAAAATCCCTCTGGATTTATTTTTCCATGTTGCATATTTTGTTGGAGAATGTTGTTTGTCAGATGGTGTAGCTATGTAAATATTTCATAATTATTATATATTATTTAACACACAAATGCATATTTTAGACAGCTGGATGCTGGGCCAACTTTTGAGATTTCAGATTTTCATTACCTCCACCAAGGAGGTTGTGTTTTCACCCGTGTCTGATTACACAAAAATGACAGAACAGATTTCCCGAAACTTGGATAGACAATGGGTTTCAGCCAAGAATAGAACCAAGTTACTTTTGGTTTGGATCCGAATAAAAGGATAGATCCAGGATTTTTTTTTTTACTTTCTTTAACATTGTGAGTTTTTGGTTGTTATAAAACCTCAAGTCATAGTGTATGGTATAAAATTATTCTGGCTGCATATGCCGTTTTCACCTCTCTGTTGGCGCTCTCATCCCCGCCTGCTGTGTCTGGTTTTCCCTAAAGTCATAGTCCTGGTCAGAGCCACTTTAATCACCTCCATACTGTATTCCCTGTCTTCAGACTGACCTACAGTGGTCTTGGAGTCAGTATTCAGTCCAAGTATGGTGCCCAGTCGTGTTCACTCAAACAGCAGGTGGCCAAATCCAGTCGAGCTGGGCCCCTGTTGGCTGTGGTCACTCCCCCTGTGATCTAAGGTCCCAGTCTGGACAAACTCTAGGGCCTCTGACTCAACGGGTAACTGAGCCATGAGCTAATTAGCCAATTGTAGCTAGCTCCAGCCCAGGAGAGCAAGCAAAGAGCAGCAGTTGTCACTTACACTGGTGATATGCTGCCCCCTATGTTTTTCGAGTTACCTTTATATTCTGGCCAAAGTCTGTGTTTTCAGTCGTACGGTAACTGTGCTGTTTTTTTTTAAAGCTGCTACAGGGTACTTTCATTTTTCATTGATTCTGGCAGCCCTTGTGGACAAAAGCGATATGAGAAGATAAGATTATATGCTATTGTTAAACGACAAGAATCTTTCCGTCCGACAATCTGGTGAATAATCTGCAGATAATGACAAACGTTTCTTATTGAGTGGTGTACTGGATGATTTGCTCAAGAGACTTTCTTTTTTATAAAACTTTTATCAGAGGCGTTCGAGAATAAATTGAAAGATAAATGTCTGTGGCATTCAATTCATCATGTTTTATCTTGTTAACCCTCAACATATGACAGCTCTGCCTCAAACTTAGTGCTCAAGTGTAATTGCTTTGCACAAGGTAGGATTATTGAGGACATTCTGGCTTAAAAGGAGCTGGAAAAGCATCAAAGATTACAGTGATACTGTTGCGAGAAAGCTTCTTTGACATTCAGAAATGGAAACCAGCGTCCTTGCCAACATCTGAGACGAGATGGATATTTAAGAACAGAGAATGGGAGGGAATGGCTGCGTGAAAAGTGGCAGATAACCTTGAGCAGGTCATTTCAGATTTGTATGGCTTGAAGCCCTTATGAAAGATGATGTCCAAATTTACATAGAAATGTTCAGCACTTAGCTGACACACCTACTGTACTCTTGAGTGACTTGTTGTAAGTTGACGAGAAAAAGCTTTAAATCCTCAGAGCGACAACATTTTCAACACCTATTTGTGCCAAGGTCAGAGCACCCGACAAAGAGATGGAAATTAATATTCACTTATTATCCCTAAATGCGTATGCATAATGGATTACATCACCCAAAACAAATGGAAAACCGTGGCTGTAAAGAGTGGACTGAAAAGCAACTTATTCTTTAAACCAAAGGACAGCTTAAAAAGTTCTGCCCTCTACTGCGTCCAGAAGGTTAATGGGATATTCAGAGTCCTCTAATCAAAACTATGAAGTGGGGTGAATGCAGACACAGATACTGTAAATCTTTCATATCCGTGAGTCTCATTTAATTCTCCAGCTCCCGCTCAATCTCTCCCTCTCTTAATTAGCTGATTAAAAGAGACAGTACGTAAAAACTTTCAAAGCTCGTTTCAATTCTAGATTAATTTATGTTTCCAAAACCCTTCGTTGTCGTAAGCGTTAATTCATGATTTCTCTAAAACTTCTCCTGGTTTCTAATCATCTGTGTGCAGTCTAGATAAGGTGTTCATGTTGTATCCTGCTATGATTATCCTGGTTTGTATCAAACGTGTCACTATACCTCTCTAAACTTTCAACAGTCAAGAGTTAGTGCAGGTTGTGTTGCGTTAAATGCTGGTTTTGTAGCCTGCAGTACGAAGCCTTGTTTTGATCCACTGCTCCTGTTTGTTATTGAATTACGCTGTTAATACAAACTCAACACTTCCTGTATCTGTTTCAAATGTAAAGCACTCTAGTGTTTGGGTGTAAAGAAACCCTTTACTTCTTAACAAGGCTTTTATTGTAAAACAAGACACGTGAAGTTCAATTGTTGTTATGAGAAATGACGTGTTGCAGGTGCCCTGATGGACTGTAGTGCTGCTACACTCTTATTCATTGGCTGTCATTATGTTCTGCTTGAAGCGGCTGAGCAGCGACCAACACGTAGTGGTCAGAATCGGTATTACCGGACAGTCCGGTGTAAGACCTTATATAAAGCCGTTTTTAAAATATTTTAATTGGCCTTACCCTGATGTAGTTGTTAGCTTGCTCCCAAGCGTGTAGGACAATCTACTGTAGCCACTAAAAGCACAAAAGGCCCTATCTGGAGCCACTATTTGATTTGTCTGTTCTGGGCTACTGTAGAAACATGATGGTGCAACATGGCGGACCAGCTCCCTTCATAGGTATAAAAGGCTCATTCTGAAGAAAACACTATGATTCCAAGTTTCAGGTGATTAAACACTCATGAATACGTCAGTATTAAAATCATGTCCACATTGAACCTTTATTTTTGGGGGCGTTTTTTGTTTTAGACAGCTGATAGTGGATTATATGGTGGGCATCCCAACAACTACACCACTAGGACACCCCCTGTCCGCCTGTATTTCTGCTTTCATTGATCAAGTATACACTACGCATCACATGTGTGTGAAAGCCTGAAATGAACTGTTTACAAGTTAATGAGCCCTTGAAGACTCAAATAAAGAAAATAGCCTCTCTGTGACCTCAATACCTTGAGTAGGAGTTGAAACGAAAAGAGGAAGAGACTGATTAAATGTTTACAACCACCCTGCCTTTTAACTGGTTTCCTCTGTGTGCGTGATAAGAGTTTGATTATCCAAGATTAATTAACACGGGGAATTAAAGAGTGAAGCATTTGGAAGAGGATTATACAGGTCTTTTGACTACATTTTCCTTCAGTGAGGGAGATTATTTCAATAAACAGTATCAAAAGGCACATTACCCTGTAAAATGTACTTTAATATCTGACTAAATGTTGTGGTTATTGCACTTCATGGTGAAGAATGTTACATTTTGTCCATTTCATCATATTGTACAGTTTTTTCTCTTTCTTTTCTTTCTCAAGCGCTCCATTTCAAGTCATCTTAGAAGTGCTATATTAATGAAGTTTACTTACTTACTTATTGAACCTCCTCTCGAGCACAAAGCTCCCCATGTGAAGTTTGATCTAAGTGTGCACAAAATACTTTCATTCAAAAGCATTTTAAAGTAAAAGACCTCATGCAGTCTTTTGCATGTTCAGTTTGATCATTACATTTCTTAGGGAAACAGATTTCCTTTTATGAAAATTTAATGGGTTTTTTTTTTTCTAAACTTTTTCATAAGATATTTCAATCAAGACAAATGAAAATAAAACCACAAAAACAAAACATTTTCACAGACTGAGTCAAGTCGAAGCATCCACAAGTCATTGCTGGAGGTAATGGACGTATGCCTTTCTTCTCTTTTAAGTGAACTCCTGGTGACTCCTTTGCTAATGCGCGCTCTAAGTCTCTTCTCACGCATGAATAAATCAATTTTAAGAGAAGGGAACAACAGAACAGGGGTGAAAAGTACAGATACTCCAAAAGCATTTCCAATTACAATCCCTGAACTTAAGTATCAGCAGGTACAGAGGACCAGTGCATTAATAAAAGTCTGTTAAGGTACAGGTGAACGGGACGCTGCTGGGAAGAAGCACGGCTCCTGTTTTGGGGCTAATAAATCAGGTGGTATTTGATTGGTGCATTGACTCACATGCTAGCGGATAAACTATATAGCATTTCAGAGGCGAAGAGCCAAGGATGGTTAAAGGGGAAAACTGCTGTGTGTGTGCGTGTGTGTGTGTGAGTGTGTGAGAGAGAGAGAGAGAGGAAAGATGAGGATGAAATAAAAACAATGGATCCGGGATCAGAGAGTAAGTGAGCTGAGAGATGCCTAAAAAGTAAGATCATTTCAAAAAACACACTTAGGCCAGTATAACGTCAATATTTTGTACTAAGCCACAGGATTTAATCACAATTACTGATATAAATCTACAGATTTACAGTAAGTACATTATTCAATTTAGAAGCATTTTAATTTAATTTGTAGGACATACTATAAAAGGACTGCATAAATGTCCATTCTGGGAACAGTTAAGTCACCACTCCCACTAACATTAAGATAAAATTAACTTTATTGATCTATGGTGAAACAGGGAAATGCAGCAGAAGTAATTTAATTGAAGTGGGGTAAAAGAGAGAGCATTACAGAAAACAGAATATAGGCAGGTCAAAGTTTACAGTTATACATTCATGGAAGTATCTATAATTAAATGAAGTCATTTCAAAACGGGCTGCAGTGCCTCAGTTTCAAGCAAGAGTTACTTTTCCCTAAAACAGGCATGTTTTTAAATGACCCACCACAGTAAAATCACACCTTAAAACAAAATTATCTTTCATAGTAAAACAGAAAACACATTTAATGTCTTTGAAAGCTGTTGTGTGTCTGTATGTAACCCCTTTCAGGTCACACCCAATAAAAATAAAACAAGGTCCTAGGTGCTCAGCTAAAGATGGTGAATTCGCTGTGGTTCTTCTCTACCGAATTAAGCAAGGGACTTTATCACTTGAGTGAGAAAAAGGAAAATATCATGTATAGCGCGGTGCCTCCACTGAAAAATTACTTACAAAAATGATGTAAGTCCTCAGAACTCAAGTAAATACAGTTTACTCTAAAAGAATGTTAAACGATATGTAAAGGTAGAACACAAACAATATAATAGTTTTCATTAAACAGGAATAAACTAAAGCTTTATCAATTTTAAAGACCATAGAATATGTTTAAACAATATAATACATGAATTACAAAGTTAATATATAACAGTATTAATTTAAACAAGACTCTCACACAACCAGGAAAAACAGAGGATTCTGGGAAATGGAGTCCTACTCTACTGTGTTCTAGAAGCAGTATAAAGGGAGAGACTGCATGTTTTTGCCGTCACTAAGATTACAGAAACACAGTAAAATAAAAATGAATGTTTTTACACATTTTTAGAGAACCCTACATGTATACAACAAACAATCCAGTGTATTCTGTTGTGCAGAAACTCAGTGGCCTGATATAGATGTATTGTTACCATGTGCAGTAAAGAGTTTCCAAAGACTATGAATAATGTGAATTGATTCATTATTTCATTTCACTATTTAGAGTCTATTGTCAGCCCACAATCCATTACAGCGTATAAAACACATTAGTCATAGTGAGAAAAACAGTGGGGCAACACTAGAAACTCAATATACAACAATACGGACTGACATTTACTGTGTATTTATGGACCGCTGTGTTACCATATGAGAAGCTGTTAAAGAGAAAAATTCTCCACTCTGAGGGTGATGGCTTAATGATTTTATAACCACACAGATCAAAAAAATAACAATGAAATGATTTATTAGCAGTTTATTCTCACTTTGTTGTGACTTTTCATATAATTTTAAATAATAAATGCCATATTCTTCACCGATTAAGTCCTCACACAGCAAGCTAATCATGGATTCAAATCACTCCTCTGCGTGAGTTTTGTCTCCAGGCTCTGGTAACAACCTAAACCCATCAAAAATCAGTTTTGTGTTTTTTTTCATGTGACATTACAATACACACAAAACATGTGAATGACAATTAAAATGTTTTATTCACTCGAGATAAGGATCTTAATCTAATAAGTGTCTTTGAAATGAAAGATTTCATCATTTGAATGGTCGTTGGTCAGACGCTACAATGAAAGGACATGTTTTTTTCATGCACTGGTCAATTTGGAAATTTTGGCGTCCAAGTCTTCAGATTACTGGAGAGAAAACGTCCAAAATACACATTTTGGTGCTTATTTCAGTTCAGATTTCTTGAACTTGTAATACAAAAAATAATTGTCTTAGGGAAGGTTTTACAGGGATATCTACAGTATAAGTTAAAATGTTTACCCAATTTACCTTTAGTGTCAGAGCATATCAGTTTTATAGTCCTCAATTATTGATGTAGCCTTTTTACAAGAATAAACTCCCTCAAAAAAAATCTTGCATTGGGTGGAAATGTAGCTTAAAGCAAAAAGATAAAGCAGAAGAGAAACTGCCACAATATCTAAATATATTCTACAACAAGCCATCACAAAATGCCTCATTCCTCTGTTATATAATACCAATAAACATGGCTCCACAAATCAAATAAATAAGTTATATAAGTGTCTAAACAAAGCTTTTAAATCATATGAAGTAAATAACTGCAACTGCATTTCTTCATTACTACTTATTATTTTTGCATGACTGATATCCGATTTTTGGGGCAAATGCCAACAATGTGAAATTTTTACTTTTCCAGTCTGGCAAGGTGCCGCCCTTCACCTCAGTATGGGGTTCAGTATCTTGCTCAAGGACACTTGGACGTGCAGCCGGGGGATCTGGGGGATAGAACCAGCGACCTTCCGTTTACTGGTCAACTCGCTCTATCTCCTGAGATAAAATTCAACTTTATTGTCTTAAATGTGCACTGAAACACTAAACTTCACCCCAGATTAACCCCAGGCATCTTATTCTTCATTATAATCTTTTTAAAAAGTCATTAAAAAATCACATTTTATCATTCATATTAGCAGCATCAGACAACAGGCCAATATCATCTGACAATATCAGCCAACTGGTATATTGGTCGTGCCCGACTTAAAAAATGTCCAAGTTTGTTTTTGTTTATTCTTGTTGTTCTAATGGTGCTTTATACAAAACGCTCATATCAGATTACATCTTGTTTTCTTTGTTGTCACTTCAATGTTTCTCATCATTCCATCTGTCTGTCTGTCTCTGCATCAAAGTCTCTCTTTCATAAACCCAGTTTAAAGAAGAGGCCACTGTCACTGGTTCAGAGCGCTTTCATTTAACCATCTTCTCTCACCAGCCAGTCGAAACCTTTTGTTCTATTCTGTATCTTTCGTTTAATTTCATTTCAACGTTGACTGATTTTGAAGGGTGGTGTTATGTGCTTTGGCTTAAAGTCTCCCATGCTGTCAGAATGGGTAAGCAGCTTTCTAAATGTGAGAGAAACCCACGGGAGTATAGCCACACACAAAATGTCACTGCCATGCAGAATAATCCTGGTGCTGAACGGCTTAGCGAGTGTAGTTAAATTGAGGATACGATGCTCCGCGAACAAGGACACGCAAGCTCCCTTTGGAACAACAAAAAGTTGAAATAAGGACTCACAAGGCTGTTGTTAAAAGGAGGAAACAAACCGCAGCCCGTCTTGGTCTGTGTCGATGATCTGAAAAACGGCTAGAGTTCAAGTTGTTAGTGGACTAGCAATCTACCCACGATCACAAAGCTGACATTTTGGGAAAAAAGGCCTGTGTAGCACGACTCAACTTTGGAGTTGTACAATTTGTCTTGGTCACAGTAGTAAGTTTAAAGCTGGAAAATGGAAAAAGGGAGGTGCAGCAGTGAGTAACTTTCCATTGTACTGACTGACTCCTTCCCCTTTCTAAAAATGAAGATGGTAAATGCAGTGAGAAAAAAGTGCACCTGTCTTCAAGCCAGACTAACATGTTAATATTTTAGGCATGTAAATGATGCTCTTACTCACGCCGATTTGCAATGAGTAAGCAAGCTCAATGTTTGACAGTGACAAGTGTCAACATAAGAGCAGTAGAGAGCTGTGGAGAAAGCTCTGTGTGGCATTCATATTATTGTGGTAACACAGTGGTAAACTAAGCTTTTGGCTCAAGGTGGCAGTCTGTGGGAATATTATGATGTGATTAATTTTCCATTGAAATTGAAATCCACTGATTCACTCATTCATTTAAAAAAAATAAAAAACGAGTTACTATGTTCAGACATATAGACCTTTTTATTAAGTTCACTGAATTGCGCTAACAAACATCACTAGCAGTTAGGCTAACTGGTCTTGATAAAGGTCACTGTCTGACCAAACAAAACAAAAAACAGAAAAGTGTGCGGTGGTATGTGGCTTTTTTTTACTTGAACAACTGAACTGCAATGATTAGGAAACTCTTAAAGTCGTGAAGGATCATTGGAGTTGTTTTCTTCATTGTTCTTCAACCACCATTCCTGATGAAAATATATCGGACATGACTCGAGAGAGAGAAATGTTCACAGAGAGATAATATTTCAGTTTTATTCAAGCTATGATTTGTCATGTTTGCCAGCTTCCTTCACTCTCTGACATATCATCTGATGTTTCCTGGAAAATAAAAATAAAACACACCATTTCCTTGAGAAAAAATACAGATTTTCTTGGAAAGGTTGAGTCGTTTTTAGACATATAAATGCAGAAATGTTACATAATGTATCTTTAAATCTAAAATGCACTGCACTGTGCACAACACAAATCAGTTTTTGGAATTAGCAAATCGATTTAGAATGATAAAACTCAAAACTTATTTTATGTGAAGACTGTATATATATTTTTCCACACTGCTAGTTTTAGTTACTGAACAACTGAAGCACTACAACAATTTTCTGGCCAATTTTGTACAATTTAACAATATTTTTGCCTTGTTTTTTTTATGTTTTGCACTGCATTCTCTGCGGCACTAGCTGGTCTAAGAGCTGCCACATTTCCTGAAGCAGTTTGCTCAGAAGGATTGTGATTAAAAGAGATTTTCTTTCGGACCACAGTTAACAAAAAGGGGTCATATCATTATTTATAGCCTTGCCGGATGTTTTGAGAAACAGTTCCCTATGCGCTGCAAATTCAGACAAATATCCACCAATATAACAACAGACAATATCGAAAGGAGAAAAAGTCAGCAATGTGAAGCAAGAGTCCTCTTTGAAAATGCAATAATATGGACAAATGGACTTGTGAATTGGAGGACACCTTATCCCTTTTGGAGGGCACGTTTATGACTCTTTTATAATTCAATCCCCACGGTAAAGCGCAGATCAGTAGAATATTACACAGGCCACCGAATAGAGGCTGCTTTGTGCCTTTCAATTGTCACGTTTTTGATTTGTGAATCCTTAGAGAAGCCTGGAGGAGAGGTTGCATTCATTTCCGCATTATTCTGTTGTGATGTATTTTGTCTTTTATCCGCACATGAAATGTCCAATATGCCTGCTTTCCAGGGACGGATGATGGATAGCGGTTGTCAACCAAGGATGACGTATGGGCCCTGCGGTAAACTCTGTCACGAGCCTGTATCATCCTTAGCTCTCCAAGGTGGCTGCTGCAGATCCACATCACTCACTAATGTTGAGTTAAAAATGACACGGCTGGCATTAAAACGCTCACAGCGAAGTTTGCCGGATATTGGCTGTCTGAAGTCGAATAATCAATGATTTACTCGGACATTAACACATTAAAGTTGGCTCCAACATGGACTCAGGCGCAAGTCTCTGGTACATTTACATTCAGCTGAGCCAGAGCAATTCAAAATGGTCATTAGAATAAGAAACATACTGTAGGGCTATTGAACACATTTTTCCATGTGCCACACGCAATGAATCATCTATTTAAAGCTGCAGGAACATACACAATACAAAACCTTCCAACTCTCTGTGCTGCCTTGTATCTGCACTGCGCAAAGGCCCCTTCCACCAAAGTCACAAATTCCAATGGCGACAGAGGGAGTTGATTGCCAAACAAAATCTCATTCCACGTAGGGCCTGCTCTCCAGGGCGCGAGCCTCGCCAAGACCCTGGTCTCTCTCGTCACGACTCGTCTTCTCAAAGATGCCCCTCCAGCCATTCACTGCACCCAGGGCAGCGCCCCAGGCTTCAGAGGCAGCTATAAGGCTGTTGAGCAGCGGGATGATGAAATACTCAAGTAAAATGCCTCAAACAATATGTGTTTTTACCTTAAAATAACAGCTTAAATATCGTGTTGATGGTACAGTGTCTTGTAATAGGGTGAATGGTGTCTCTGTCTCAGCCACTCTGTGCCTTCAACATACTTTTTGAACACATAACTTTGTTATAACTTTGTTATAACTTTGTTATAATATGTATTTGTTAATGAGTTTTGTTTGTAGTTAGCACCTACATTATGTCAATTTTTTACAGACCTAGGATTTGTATTTAAGACAGTGGTGTTGCACTCAAAAAAACTGTGAGGGGCGCCAAATTGCAGGTGCCAATTTCAACATAATGCTGCTTTAATTACTGATATTCTGTATCTGTATCAGTCCTGAAATAAAAAGACATATATTGGTGAGAGGACATTCAGCAGAGCAGGAGGGCGCCATAGTATTGGACTGTTATACCAACCTCTAGTAAGACAGAAAAGAAAGCCGATAATTTAGCTACTACTGCAGATGCACAACTACACTAGCTACACACACACGCAAAAGTTTCTCATTGATGCGAGTGCCATGACATCCAAATCTATTGAGTATATTGAGAATAGTCTGCAATTAATACAGAACTGCAACTTTAGTGTGACATCCTACTGAAAAACTAAATAAAGAACAAGTCACCTTTATAGTGGAAGCATTAAAAGTGAAATGGCATTATGCATCTTATATGTTCGGACCTGCTATTCCTCACCTGTCCACCAGCTGTCACTGGTGAGTTTTGCTTCTGGTCAACTGCTCACCCAGTATAGAGGATAACTTAGTTGTTGCCTTTGTGCTCCAGCCTTCATTGTCTTTGGCCTCCTTGTGTCCGTTTTTATGACTGTCTATCAGCCTTTTGTGACTAATTCTTGCCTGCTTTTGACCCCCTAAAATTGAACTGATCTGAGGTCTGTGATTCAGACACAGGTCCTATTCCTCACCTCTGATGGAAGCTGAAAAGGTTGTCACATTGGCTAGAAATCAAACACAGGACTTGGGCTTGTCCTGAGAGAATTCTAGCACTGACGCAATAATGCTATCCTGTGACTGAATGGACAGGAGGTATTAGATGGTCCTCTGGAGGCCCAGTTCCTCTGTGCAGTCACACACCCTGCACTGCTGATAGTCACGCAACTGGGCAGAGCGCTCCTCCACTTTTGGTGAGCTGCCCTTTTCATCTCTGTGTTTTTGTTGCAACAAAAATGAAGCCACTTCGGCAAGCCGGGCACGGCCAGTCAGGGTTCTGTGAAGTCATTGTTTAATTCTGGCAGCAGCATGCGCTTGTGACATGGAAGTAAACATGACTGCTCTGAACACACTTTCAAGTATGTATGTAACAATGGACAAATTGTTTGTTTTGTTAATCTTAACTTTAGTGGTGCCACCCCAACAAGTTTTTTTTTAATCTGGCCATTGTTGGAGAGTAGGGCTGCACAATGAATTCAACTATTATCAAAATGTGTATCAATAAATATGTGTGAGTGCAAAATCCAAATTGCAGAAGCTGCAATTTCTTTATGAAATGTGTGACAAAACATTATAATTGTAATTAAACTGTGATGTTGCATAAATGTCCTGGCCTACAAATGTGGTTCTCTGCTTTTTTCTTGTGAAATACTCGATGAGTTCAGGAATATGATTTCTTTCAAAAATTATTCTAATGAAACAAGATAATACAAATATATCTTTGGTTGAATTGGTCTCAAGTGGACGATATGAAAATTGTGATGAGGTCAGAAGTTGACATTTCTTTGTTTTAAGTAGTCTAGGGCTAAATTTAAAAAAAATTACATTTCACATCAATCTTCATTTGAATGGCCCAATATTGATTCATGAAATCCAGAGATCGATCTTTAAATATATGACTTTTCTCTGGGAAGCAAGCCCGAAATTAACACCCTTCAAGTACCAAAATGCTAGTAGATTTGCCATTTGGCTGAAAAAGTACTTTTTTCCAAAGACTATGCTGAAAGGATCATTACTTTCTTGTTCTTTGACCCTTACCCTAACCGTAGCCTTAACCCAGCCCCATGAAACATTGTCCCTTTTCACTAAAATATTCACCAAAAAAACAAATTCCACCGGAATCCAATGGGATTCTGACAATTCTGTGTCTCGTTCAGCCAGTATAGGGCCACATTTGGAAGAAATTTCGAGTCAATCGGTCCAAAGACCTGGAAGCTATTGAAAAAATCGGCCCACGTTGTCATGAAAAAGGCAACTTTTTTCATTAAAATATTCACCAAAAAAACAAATTTCACTAAAACCCAATAAAAACTGCTGGCCTTTCTTTCGCCAGTATGGACAACATTTGTGTTCAATTTCGAGTCAATCGGTCAAAAGACGACCGTAACCCTAACCCTAGCCCCATAACCCTAACCCTAACCCTAGCCCCAGCCTTAAGCCAACCTCATGAAACATTGTCCCTCTCACTAAAATATTCGCCAAAAATACAAATTTCACCCGAATCCAATGGGGACTGCTGTGTCTCGTTCAGCCAGTATAGGACCACGTCTGGGAGAAATTTCGAGTCAATCGGTCCAAAGACCTGGAAGCTATTGAAAAAATCGGTCGACGTTTTCATGAAAAAGGCCATTTTTTCTTTAAAATATTCGCCAAAAATACAAATTTCACCCGAATCCAACGGGGACTGCTGTGTCTCGTTCAGCCAGTATAGGACCACGTCTGGGAGAAATTTCGAGTCAATCGGTCCAAAGACCTGGAAGCTATTGAAAAACTCGGCCGACGTTTTCATGAAAAAGGTCATTTTTTTCTTTAAAATATTCACCAAAAATACAAATTCCACCGGAATCCAACCAAAACCGGCGAGCCTCATTCCACCAGTGAGGAGGACATGCGTGTGCAATTTCGAGTCAATCGGTCAAAAGACGACCGTAACCCTAACCCTAGCCCCATAACCCTAACCCTAGCCCCAGCCTTAAGCCAGCCTCATGAAACATTGTCCCTCTCACTAAAATATTCGCCAAAAATACAAATTTCACCCGAATCCAACGGGGACTGCTGTGTCTCGTTCAGCCAGTATAGGACCACGTCTGGGAGAAATTTCGAGTCAATCGGTCCAAAGACCTGGAAGCTATTGAAAAAATCGGCCGACGTTTTCATGAAAAAGGCCATTTTTTTCTTTAAAATATTCACCAAAAATACAAATTCCACCGGAATCCAACCAAAACCGGCGAGCCTCATTCCACCAGTGAGGAGGACATGCGTGTGCAATTTCGAGTCAATCGGTCAAAAGACGACCGTAACCCTAACCCTAGCCCCATAACCCTAACCCTAGCCCCATAACCCTAACCCTAACCCTAACCCTAGCCTCAGCCTTAAGCCAGCCTCATGAAACATTGTCCCTCTCACTAAAATATTCGCCAAAAATACAAATTTCACCCGAATCCAACGGGGACTGCTGTGTCTCGTTCAGCCAGTATAGGACCACGTCTGGGAGAAATTTCGAGTCAATCGGTCCAAAGACCTGGAAGCTATTGAAAAAATCGGCCGACGTTTTCATGAAAAAGGCCATTTTTTCTTTAAAATATTCGCCAAAAATACAAATTTCACCCGAATCCAACGGGGACTGCTGTGTCTCGTTCAGCCAGTATAGGACCACGTCTGGGAGAAATTTCGAGTCAATCGGTCCAAAGACCTGGAAGCTATTGAAAAAATCGGCCGACGTTTTCATGAAAAAGGCCATTTTTTTCTTTAAAATATTCACCAAAAATACAAATTCCACCGGAATCCAACCAAATCCGGCGAGCCTCATTCCACCAGTGAGGAGGACATGCGTGTGCAATTTCGAGTCAATCGGTCAAAAGACGACCGTAACCCTAACCCTAGCCCCATAACCCTAACCCTAGCCCCATAACCCTAACCCTAACCCTAACCCTAGCCTCAGCCTTAAGCCAGCCTCATGAAACATTGTCCCTCTCACTAAAATATTCGCCAAAAATACAAATTTCACCCGAATCCAACGGGGACTGCTGTGTCTCGTTCAGCCAGTATAGGACCACGTCTGGGAGAAATTTCGAGTCAATCGGTCCAAAGACCTGGAAGCTATTGAAAAAATCGGCCGACGTTTTCATGAAAAAGGCCATTTTTTCTTTAAAATATTCGCCAAAAATACAAATTTCACCCGAATCCAATGGGGACTGCTGTGTCTCATTCAGCCAGTATAGGACCACGTCTGGGAGAAATTTCGAGTCAATCGGTCCAAAGACCTGGAAGCTATTGAAAAAATCGGCCGACGTTTTCATGAAAAAGGCCATTTTTTTCTTTAAAATATTCACCAAAAATACAAATTCCACCGGAATCCAACCAAAACCGGCGAGCCTCATTCCACCAGTGAGGAGGACATGCGTGTGCAATTTCGAGTCAATCGGTCAAAAGACGACCGTAACCCTAACCCTAGCCCCATAACCCTAACCCTAGCCCCATAACCCTAACCCTAACCCTAACCCTAGCCTCAGCCTTAAGCCAGCCTCATGAAACATTGTCCCTCTCACTAAAATATTCGCCAAAAATACAAATTTCACCCGAATCCAACGGGGACTGCTGTGTCTCGTTCAGCCAGTATAGGACCACGTCTGGGAGAAATTTCGAGTCAATCGGTCCAAAGACCTGGAAGCTATTGAAAAAATCGGCCGACGTTTTCATGAAAAAGGCCATTTTTTCTTTAAAATATTCGCCAAAAATACAAATTTCACCCGAATCCAATGGGGACTGCTGTGTCTCATTCAGCCAGTATAGGACCACGTCTGGGAGAAATTTCGAGTCAATCGGTCCAAAGACCTGGAAGCTATTGAAAAAATCGGCCGACGTTTTCATGAAAAAGGCCATTTTTTTCTTTAAAATATTCACCAAAAATACAAATTCCACCGGAATCCAACCAAAACCGGCGAGCCTCATTCCACCAGTGAGGAGGACATGCGTGTGCAATTTCGAGTCAATCGGTCAAAAGACGACCGTAACCCTAACCCTAGCCCCATAACCCTAACCCTAACCCTAGCCCCATAACCCTAACCCTAACCCTAACCCTAGCCTCAGCCTTAAGCCAGCCTCATGAAACATTGTCCCTCTCACTAAAATATTCGCCAAATTACAAATTTCACCCGAATCCAACGGGGACTGCTGTGTCTCGTTCAGCCAGTATAGGACCACGTCTGGGAGAAATTTCGAGTCAATCGGTCCAAAGACCTGGAAGCTATTGAAAAAATCGGCCGACGTTTTCATGAAAAAGGCCATTTTTTCTTTAAAATATTCGCCAAAAATACAAATTTCACCCGAATCCAATGGGGACTGCTGTGTCTCATTCAGCCAGTGTAGGACCACCTCTGGAAGAAATTTCGAGTCAATCGGTCCAAAGACCTGGAAGCTATTGAAAAAATCGGCCGACGTTTTCATGAAAAAGGCCATTTTTTTCTTTAAAATATTCACCAAAAATACAAATTCCACCGGAATCCAACCAAAACCGGCGAGCCTCATTCCACCAGTGAGGAGGACATGCGTGTGCAATTTCGAGTCAATCGGTCAAAAGACGACCGTAACCCTAACCCTAGCCCCATAACCCTAACCCTAGCCCCATAACCCTAACCCTAACCCTAACCCTAGCCTCAGCCTTAAGCCAGCCTCATGAAACATTGTCCCTCTCACTAAAATATTCGCCAAAAATACAAATTTCACCCGAATCCAACGGGGACTGCTGTGTCTCGTTCAGCCAGTATAGGACCACGTCTGGGAGAAATTTCGAGTCAATCGGTCCAAAGACCTGGAAGCTATTGAAAAAATCGGCCGACGTTTTCATGAAAAAGGCCATTTTTTCTTTAAAATATTCGCCAAAAATACAAATTTCACCCGAATCCAATGGGGACTGCTGTGTCTCGTTCAGCCAGTATAGGACCACGTCTGGGAGAAATTTAGAGTCAATCGGTCCAAAGACCTGGAAGCTATTGAAAAAATCGGCCGACGTTTTCATGAAAAAGGCCATTTTTTTCTTTAAAATATTCACCAAAAATACAAATTCCACCGGAATCCAACCAAAACCGGCGAGCCTCATTCCACCAGTGAGGAGGACATGCGTGTGCAATTTCGAGTCAATCGGTCAAAAGACGACCGTAACCCGCACCCTAGCCCCATAACCCTAACCCTAACCCTAACCCTAGCCTCAGCCTTAAGCCAGCCTCATGAAACATTGTCCCTCTCACTAAAATATTCGCCAAAAATACAAATTTCACCCGAATCCAACGGGGACTGCTGTGTCTCGTTCAGCCAGTATAGGACCACGTCTGGGAGAAATTTCGAGTCAATCGGTCCAAAGACCTGGAAGCTATTGAAAAAATCGCCCGACGTTTTCATGAAAAAGGCCATTTTTTCTTTAAAATATTCGCCAAAAATACAAATTTCACCCGAATCCAATGGGGACTGCTGTGTCTCGTTCAGCCAGTATAGGACCACGTCTGGGAGAAATTTAGAGTCAATCGGTCCAAAGACCTGGAAGCTATTGAAAAAATCGGCCGACGTTTTCATGAAAAAGGCCATTTTTTTCTTTAAAATATTCACCAAAAATACAAATTCCACCGGAATCCAACCAAAACCGGCGAGCCTCATTCCACCAGTGAGGAGGACATGCGTGTGCAATTTCGAGTCAATCGGTCAAAAGACGACCGTAACCCGCACCCTAGCCCCATAACCCTAACCCTAACCCTAACCCTAACCCTAGCCTCAGCCTTAAGCCAGCCTCATGAAACATTGTCCCTCTCACTAAAATATTCGCCAAAAATACAAATTTCACCCGAATCCAACGGGGACTGCTGTGTCTCGTTCAGCCAGTATAGGACCACGTCTGGGAGAAATTTCGAGTCAATCGGTCCAAAGACCTGGAAGCTATTGAAAAAATCGCCCGACGTTTTCATGAAAAAGGCCATTTTTTCTTTAAAATATTCGCCAAAAATACAAATTTCACCCGAATCCAATGGGGACTGCTGTGTCTCATTCAGCCAGTATAGGACCACGTCTGGGAGAAATTTCGAGTCAATCGGTCCAAAGACCTGGAAGCTAGTGAAAAAATCGGCCGACGTTTTCATGAAAAAGGCCATTTTTTTCTTTAAAATATTCACCAAAAATACAAATTCCACCGGAATCCAACCAAAACCGGCGAGCCTCATTCCACCAGTGAGGAGGACATGCGTGTGCAATTTCGAGTCAATCGGTCAAAAGACGACCGTAACCCTAACCCTAGCCCCATAACCCTAACCCTAACCCTAACCCTAGCCTCAGCCTTAAGCCAGCCTCATGAAACATTGTCCCTCTCACTAAAATATTCGCCAAAAATACAAATTTCACCCGAATCCAACGGGGACTGCTGTGTCTCGTTCAGCCAGTATAGGACCACGTCTGGGAGAAATTTCGAGTCAATCGGTCCAAAGACCTGGAAGCTATTGAAAAAATCGGCCGACGTTTTCATGAAAAAGGCCATTTTTTTCTTTAAAATATTCACCAAAAATACAAATTCCACCGGAATCCAACCAAAACCGGCGAGCCTCATTCCACCAGTGAGGAGGACATGCGTGTGCAATTTCGAGTCAATCGGTCAAAAGACGACCGTAACCCTAACCCTAGCCCCATAACCCTAACCCTAACCCTAACCCTAGCCTCAGCCTTAAGCCAGCCTCATGAAACATTGTCCCTCTCACTAAAATATTCGCCAAAAATACAAATTTCACCCGAATCCAACGGGGACTGCTGTGTCTCGTTCAGCCAGTATAGGACCACGTCTGGGAGAAATTTCGAGTCAATCGGTCCAAAGACCTGGAAGCTATTGAAAAAATCGGCCGACGTTTTCATGAAAAAGGCCATTTTTTTCTTTAAAATATTCACCAAAAATACAAATTCCACCGGAATCCAACCAAAACCGGCGAGCCTCATTCCACCAGTGAGGAGGACATGCGTGTGCAATTTCGAGTCAATCGGTCAAAAGACGACCGTAACCCTAACCCTAGCCCCATAACCCTAACCCTAGCCCCATAACCCTAACCCTAACCCTAACCCTAGCCTCAGCCTTAAGCCAGCCTCATGAAACATTGTCCCTCTCACTAAAATATTCGCCAAAAATACAAATTTCACCCGAATCCAACGGGGACTGCTGTGTCTCGTTCAGCCAGTATAGGACCACGTCTGGGAGAAATTTCGAGTCAATCGGTCCAAAGACCTGGAAGCTATTGAAAAAATCGGCCGACGTTTTCATGAAAAAGGCCATTTTTTTCTTTAAAATATTCACCAAAAATACAAATTCCACCGGAATCCAACCAAAACCGGCGAGCCTCATTCCACCAGTGAGGAGGACATGCGTGTGCAATTTCGAGTCAATCGGTCAAAAGACGACCGTAACCCTAACCCTAGCCCCATAACCCTAACCCTAGCCCCATAACGCTAACCCTAACCCTAACCCTAGCCTCAGCCTTAAGCCAGCCTCATGAAACATTGTCCCTCTCACTAAAATATTCGCCAAAAATACAAATTTCACCCGAATCCAACGGGGACTGCTGTGTCTCGTTCAGCCAGTATAGGACCACGTCTGGGAGAAATTTCGAGTCAATCGGTCCAAAGACCTGGAAGCTATTGAAAAAATCGGCCGACGTTTTCATGAAAAAGGCCATTTTTTTCTTTAAAATATTCACCAAAAATACAAATTCCACCGGAATCCAACCAAAACCGGCGAGCCTCATTCCACCAGTGAGGAGGACATGCGTGTGCAATTTCGAGTCAATCGGTCAAAAGACGACCGTAACCCTAACCCTAGCCCCATAACCCTAACCCTAGCCCCATAACGCTAACCCTAACCCTAACCCTAGCCTCAGCCTTAAGCCAGCCTCATGAAACATTGTCCCTCTCACTAAAATATTCGCCAAAAATACAAATTTCACCCGAATCCAACGGGGACTGCTGTGTCTCGTTCAGCCAGTATAGGACCACGTCTGGGAGAAATTTCGAGTCAATCGGTCCAAAGACCTGGAAGCTATTGAAAAAATCGGCCGACGTTTTCATGAAAAAGGCCATTTTTTTCTTTAAAATATTCACCAAAAATACAAATTCCACCGGAATCCAACCAAAACCGGCGAGCCTCATTCCACCAGTGAGGAGGACATGCGTGTGCAATTTCGAGTCAATCGGTCAAAAGACGACCGTAACCCTAACCCTAGCCCCATAACCCTAACCCTAGCCCCATAACCCTAACCCTAACCCTAACCCTAGCCTCAGCCTTAAGCCAGCCTCATGAAACATTGTCCCTCTCACTAAAATATTCGCCAAAAATACAAATTTCACCCGAATCCAACGGGGACTGCTGTGTCTCGTTCAGCCAGTATAGGACCACGTCTGGGAGAAATTTCGAGTCAATCGGTCCAAAGACCTGGAAGCTATTGAAAAAATCGGCCGACGTTTTCATGAAAAAGGCCATTTTTTTCTTTAAAATATTCACCAAAAATACAAATTCCACCGGAATCCAACCAAAACCGGCGAGCCTCATTCCACCAGTGAGGAGGACATGCGTGTGCAATTTCGAGTCAATCGGTCAAAAGACGACCGTAACCCTAACCCTAGCCCCATAACCCTAACCCTAGCCCCATAACCCTAACCCTAACCCTAACCCTAGCCTCAGCCTTAAGCCAGCCTCATGAAACATTGTCCCTCTCACTAAAATATTCGCCAAAAATACAAATTTCACCCGAATCCAACGGGGACTGCTGTGTCTCGTTCAGCCAGTATAGGACCACGTCTGGGAGAAATTTCGAGTCAATCGGTCCAAAGACCTGGAAGCTATTGAAAAAATCGGCCGACGTTTTCATGAAAAAGGCCATTTTTTTCTTTAAAATATTCACCAAAAATACAAATTCCACCGGAATCCAACCAAAACCGGCGAGCCTCATTCCACCAGTGAGGAGGACATGCGTGTGCAATTTCGAGTCAATCGGTCAAAAGACGACCGTAACCCTAACCCTAGCCCCATAACCCTAACCCTAGCCCCATAACCCTAACCCTAACCCTAACCCTAGCCTCAGCCTTAAGCCAGCCTCATGAAACATTGTCCCTCTCACTAAAATATTCGCCAAAAATACAAATTTCACCCGAATCCAACGGGGACTGCTGTGTCTCGTTCAGCCAGTATAGGACCACGTCTGGGAGAAATTTCGAGTCAATCGGTCCAAAGACCTGGAAGCTATTGAAAAAAATCGGCCGACGTTTTCATGAAAAAGGCCATTTTTTTCTTTAAAATATTCACCAAAAATACAAATTCCACCGGAATCCAACCAAAACCGGCGAGCCTCATTCCACCAGTGAGGAGGACATGCGTGTGCAATTTCGAGTCAATCGGTCAAAAGACGACCGTAACCCTAACCCTAGCCCCATAACCCTAACCCTAACCCTAACCCTAGCCTCAGCCTTAAGCCAGCCTCATGAAACATTGTCCCTCTCACTAAAATATTCGCCAAAAATACAAATTTCACCCGAATCCAACGGGGACTGCTGTGTCTCGTTCAGCCAGTATAGGACCACGTCTGGGAGAAATTTCGAGTCAATCGGTCCAAAGACCTGGAAGCTATTGAAAAAATCGGCCGACGTTTTCATGAAAAAGGCCATTTTTTTCTTTAAAATATTCACCAAAAATACAAATTCCACCGGAATCCAACCAAAACCGGCGAGCCTCATTCCACCAGTGAGGAGGACATGCGTGTGCAATTTCGAGTCAATCGGTCAAAAGACGACCGTAACCCTAACCCTAGCCCCATAACCCTAACCCTAGCCCCATAACCCTAACCTAACCCTAACCCTAGCCTCAGCCTTAAGCCAGCCTCATGAAACATTGTCCCTCTCACTAAAATATTCGCCAAAAATACAAATTTCACCCGAATCCAACGGGGACTGCTGTGTCTCGTTCAGCCAGTATAGGACCACGTCTGGGAGAAATTTCGAGTCAATCGGTCCAAAGACCTGGAAGCTATTGAAAAAATCGGCCGACGTTTTCATGAAAAAGGCCATTTTTTTCTTTAAAATATTCACCAAAAATACAAATTCCACCGGAATCCAACCAAAACCGGCGAGCCTCATTCCACCAGTGAGGAGGACATGCGTGTGCAATTTCGAGTCAATCGGTCAAAAGACGACCGTAACCCTAACCCTAGCCCCATAACCCTAACCCTAACCCTAACCCTAGCCTCAGCCTTAAGCCAGCCTCATGAAACATTGTCCCTCTCACTAAAATATTCGCCAAAAATACAAATTTCACCCGAATCCAACGGGGACTGCTGTGTCTCGTTCAGCCAGTATAGGACCACGTCTGGGAGAAATTTCGAGTCAATCGGTCCAAAGACCTGGAAGCTATTGAAAAAATCGGCCGACGTTTTCATGAAAAAGGCCATTTTTTTCTTTAAAATATTCACCAAAAATACAAATTCCACCGGAATCCAACCAAAACCGGCGAGCCTCATTCCACCAGTGAGGAGGACATGCGTGTGCAATTTCGAGTCAATCGGTCAAAAGACGACCGTAACCCTAACCCTAGCCCCATAACCCTAACCCTAACCCTAACCCTAGCCTCAGCCTTAAGCCAGCCTCATGAAACATTGTCCCTCTCACTAAAATATTCGCCAAAAATACAAATTTCACCCGAATCCAACGGGGACTGCTGTGTCTCGTTCAGCCAGTATAGGACCACGTCTGGGAGAAATTTCGAGTCAATCGGTCCAAAGACCTGGAAGCTATTGAAAAAATCGGCCGACGTTTTCATGAAAAAGGCCATTTTTTTCTTTAAAATATTCACCAAAAATACAAATTCCACCGGAATCCAACCAAAACCGGCGAGCCTCATTCCACCAGTGAGGAGGACATGCGTGTGCAATTTCGAGTCAATCGGTCAAAAGACGACCGTAACCCTAACCCTAGCCCCATAACCCTAACCCTAGCCCCATAACCCTAACCCTAACCCTAACCCTAGCCTCAGCCTTAAGCCAGCCTCATGAAACATTGTCCCTCTCACTAAAATATTCGCCAAAAATACAAATTTCACCCGAATCCAACGGGGACTGCTGTGTCTCGTTCAGCCAGTATAGGACCACGTCTGGGAGAAATTTCGAGTCAATCGGTCCAAAGACCTGGAAGCTATTGAAAAAATCGGCCGACGTTTTCATGAAAAAGGCCATTTTTTTCTTTAAAATATTCACCAAAAATACAAATTCCACCGGAATCCAACCAAAACCGGCGAGCCTCATTCCACCAGTGAGGAGGACATGCGTGTGCAATTTCGAGTCAATCGGTCAAAAGACGACCGTAACCCTAACCCTAGCCCCATAACCCTAACCCTAGCCCCATAACGCTAACCCTAACCCTAACCCTAGCCTCAGCCTTAAGCCAGCCTCATGAAACATTGTCCCTCTCACTAAAATATTCGCCAAAAATACAAATTTCACCCGAATCCAACGGGGACTGCTGTGTCTCGTTCAGCCAGTATAGGACCACGTCTGGGAGAAATTTCGAGTCAATCGGTCCAAAGACCTGGAAGCTATTGAAAAAATCGGCCGACGTTTTCATGAAAAAGGCCATTTTTTTCTTTAAAATATTCACCAAAAATACAAATTCCACCGGAATCCAACCAAAACCGGCGAGCCTCATTCCACCAGTGAGGAGGACATGCGTGTGCAATTTCGAGTCAATCGGTCAAAAGACGACCGTAACCCTAACCCTAGCCCCATAACCCTAACCCTAGCCCCATAACGCTAACCCTAACCCTAACCCTAGCCTCAGCCTTAAGCCAGCCTCATGAAACATTGTCCCTCTCACTAAAATATTCGCCAAAAATACAAATTTCACCCGAATCCAACGGGGACTGCTGTGTCTCGTTCAGCCAGTATAGGACCACGTCTGGGAGAAATTTCGAGTCAATCGGTCCAAAGACCTGGAAGCTATTGAAAAAATCGGCCGACGTTTTCATGAAAAAGGCCATTTTTTTCTTTAAAATATTCACCAAAAATACAAATTCCACCGGAATCCAACCAAAACCGGCGAGCCTCATTCCACCAGTGAGGAGGACATGCGTGTGCAATTTCGAGTCAATCGGTCAAAAGACGACCGTAACCCTAACCCTAGCCCCATAACCCTAACCCTAGCCCCATAACGCTAACCCTAACCCTAACCCTAGCCTCAGCCTTAAGCCAGCCTCATGAAACATTGTCCCTCTCACTAAAATATTCGCCAAAAATACAAATTTCACCCGAATCCAACAGGGACTGCTGTGTCTCGTTCAGCCAGTATAGGACCACGTCTGGGAGAAATTTCGAGTCAATCGGTCCAAAGACCTGGAAGCTATTGAAAAAATCGGCCGACGTTTTCATGAAAAAGGCCATTTTTTCTTTAAAATATTCGCCAAAAATACAAATTTCACCCGAATCCAATGGGGACTGCTGTGTCTCATTGAGCCAGTATAGGACCACGTCTGGGAGAAATTTCGAGTCAATCGGTCCAAAGACCTGGAAGCTATTGAAAAAATCGGCCGACGTTTTCATGAAAAAGGCCATTTTTTTCTTTAAAATATTCACCAAAAATACAAATTCCACCGGAATCCAACCAAAACCGGCGAGCCTCATTCCACCAGTGAGGAGGACATGCGTGTGCAATTTCGAGTCAATCGGTCAAAAGACGACCGTAACCCTAACCCTAGCCCCATAACCCTAACCCTAGCCCCATAACCCTAACCCTAACCCTAACCCTAGCCTCAGCCTTAAGCCAG